>NC_056737.1:349561771-349574763 GCF_019279795.1 Protopterus annectens | reverse complement strand
GTTATTCCTGGGTTTTAATCAGCTTTCCTGGTATTTACTTTTGATTTGCTGCACATGGCTGTGCTGATTTTTTATGTTATTTAGTTCTCTACACAGTACAGCGTTTTAGTGGGAGTCTTCCTGTTTTTTGCCTTGAATGCACATCTTAACTAAAAAAAAAAACTTTTCCTATAACTCTACAGTATTCAGAAAATGTAAACTGAATGTGGTCAGATTATGGATAGTGCATCAGAAAAGGAAATTCGTTTTTTTTTCAATGTACTGAGTATCACTTTATTTTTGTACGATATACTGAATGGCTTACATATTGTGATACATGTTTTGGATAGCAGCCATTCATTATAGAATTCATTCATAGTATTCATTATACCATAATCCTAGGAGACGTAAACATTAACTGGGCCCTTATCCAAGCTCCTTCAAACAACACTAATATCAACCTCTACCATTTCTCACAACTGATCAACTTGCCTACTCACCCAGCCAAAAACCCCTCTAATGGGAGTATACTGGACTGGATCCTAGTCTCCCACCCCCACTACTTCACCAAAAGTGGCATCCTTCCCAACCCACTAGGCGACCACTTACCCACCTTTACCCACCGACTTCCAACTAACCTTCAACGGACCCACAACTTCATTACTATCCGCAACCAAAAAAACTTCAACCCTATAACCTTTTCAAACTCACTAAATGCAGTAAACTGGGCTTGTCTAAAAACATTACCTCTAGACAACGCAGTCTCATACTTCAACTCTACATTCTTAAAATTACTTGACTCCCAAGCTCCCCTACAGACTAAGAGAATAAAAACTAAATCAGCCCCTTGGCTATCTAAAACTACTCTATCTTTCATGAGACAAAGAGACAAAGTGTGGGCACGCTACCAAAAACATAAGACAACCCCACTCCTCAACGAATACAAACTGCTCCGCAATAAAGCTAAGAAACTTATCTCTTTTGATCGACAAAACTATTTCTCCACACTCCAAAACCAAAACAAAAACAACCCTCAAAAATTCTGGAAAGGAATCTCCACTCTCCTCCACCCCAGCAAACCAGATACTCCTACCCCAGATCCAAATGCTCCAGAACTAGATTTAGCCACCCAATTTAATTCCTTCTTTATTTACTCTATTTCAAAACTAACCTCCTCATTCTCTACCTCCTCCCAATCCACCAATTCCTCTACCCCCTCTTCCACACAAATTCTATCCACACCCATACAACCCCAAAATTCAACACCACCCGACTGCACTATCTTCACTTTAAATCCCATTCCTACAACTACTATTAAGAAACTCCTCCAGAAATTGAAACCATGTACCAATGCTCCTGATAATATCCCTTCTTACTTTCTTAACATTGCTGCCGAAAGTCTGGCCTACCCTATTAGCATCCTAATTAACCACTCCCTACTAGAAGGCACAGTTCCCCAAATTTGGAAACAAGCCTTTATTATACCATTACACAAAGGAGGTAACAATAATAACACTACCAATTTTAGACCCATAGCCATCCTGTCCCCCATTTCGAAAATCCTTGAGAAATGTGTGCAAATCCAACTCCTTCCTCATCTCCTAGACAACAACCTTATAACCCCCACGCAGCATGGCTTCAGACCTAATCATAGCACCATGACTGCCCTTCTCTCTTTCCTTGAAATAGTAAATAAAGCCCGAGACTCTGGACAAATTGTTTCCACCTTACTCCTTGATCTTTCCAAAGCCTTCGATACTATCTCTCACAGCCTGCTCTTAACTAAACTCTCCAAACTCTACCTATCCTCCTCCTCTCTGAACTGGTTCTCTAGCTATCTATCCAACAGAAATCAAGCTGTAAAATGGAAAAAAAGCAACTTCCTCCTTCCTAAGCACCCCTACCAGAGTTCCACAAGGCTCCATATTGGGCCCTCTTCTCTTCAACATCTTTATTAATGACTTCCACAAATCTATCCCTTTCTCTAGCATTATCCAATATGCAGATGACTCTACTATCATCTGCTCCGCCTCTTCTATCTCCACCCTACAAAAACTTACTCAAGACGCCTTCTCTTCCACTGAGCAATGGATGCTTTGCAATCATCTAGCTCTCAATGCCACCAAGACCAAATTAATGTTATTTACTCCCTCCAAACTCCCTCCCCCCAACATAAACTCACTCTTAGTTACCAGTCAAAATAACTCTCCTCTTGAAATAGTGTCAGACACAAAACTTCTTGGGGTCCACATTGACAACCAACTAAACTTTAATTCCCACCTACAAAAGAACATCAAAAAAACACATCAAAAACTTGGCATGCTATATAGACAAAATGCCTACCTCACACCTTACCACTAAAATCACTCTAGTTTCTTCCTTCCTCATTCCCTCCCTCCTCTATGGTGCCCCACTACTTACTAATCTTCAGTGCTCCTTAAAAAAACAGCTCACCTCTTGCTATAACAAAATTGCTAGATTCGCTACCACCCATAAGTCTTCCACTCACCACTGTCTCTCCCTCCATAAACTAAAATGGTTAGAACTTCCCAACTATCTTGCTTATACTCAACTAACTCTAGCCCACAAGCTTATTCTAAACCCCTTCAACTGTCCCTCCCTCTCCTCTGCCTTTAAAATGCACCATCCAAATAGAGTTCTAAGGTCTAATAATCAAAATCTTCTAGAGGTCCACAAACCGAATCACCCCCCAGGCAAAAACCTCCTTTCCTTCAGCCTTGCTCGACTCTGGAATTCCCTACCACCAAACATCCTCACTACCTCTAACCACTCTACCTTCAAGAAATCACTTTTCTTACACCTAGAATCTCAATGGGAATGCTCTTGTACCCACCCCACATAACCAACTCTACCTTTCCCTGTACTCACATTCTACTCTATTCATCTACTATGTTCGTTCATTAAAATGCATTTATGTTTTGCTTTTATTCCTTCGTTAGCCTGTGCCAAGATTGTCACTGTCAAATGTTAAGTACATTTATGTTTTGCTTATGTTCTTTTATAGTATGTACCTATATATTTACTGTTAAATGTTATTGTAAATTTATTTTCTTTTTTGGAGCTTTTCTCCCCAGGACTCCATTGAAAACGGGTTCTTCAATGGCCCAATGGACTATCCTGGTAAACCAACTGCAATAAATAAATAAAATAAATATAGAATCATATTTATATATATATATATATATATATATATATATATATATATATATATATATATATATTATACCCCTGTTTTATACACACACACACACACACACACACACACACACACACACACACACACACACACACACACACACACACATGCATGCAGACATGCACACACACACACACACACACACACACACACACACACACACACACAAACACACACACTGTGTGTGTGTGTGTGTGTGTGTGTGTGCCTACATATGTATATATATATATATATATATATATATATATATATATATATATATATATATATATATTTATTTATCTGGGTTTTGTGTGCTTAGTTGATGAATTCTTTGACTGACAGCCAGAAGTGCAGGGCTTTTAAAATGTCTTGTTAATCGAATCGACATTTTAGTCAAATGTTTGCTTTGTCAAAACAGGCAAGTAAGCTGTTTTCTAGGTGCGCGCGTTTGTGTATTTGTTTGTGTATGTGTTTTGTGTGAATGTGTGTGGGTAAGGGTTTAGTAAGGAGTAAATTAATTGTGTGTGTGCAATTTTAAATGTTTCTTGTTTAGGGTAAGGGTTAGATTGGGAGAAAGATTTAGTATGTGTATGTGTTTTTACACACATGGTGGTATATGTTTTGCATGTCAACCAACTGGTTTGTTGACCATTCATTATAGAAATATATAAACACTAACACATATATATATATATATATATATATATATATATATATATATATATATATATATATATATATATATATATACTTAAAATAATCTAACAGTCTGAATGCTGACAATGAGATGATGTAGTATAATCAAAAGGACAAAAGCTTGACCATATAAAAAGTTAAAATCCTACAGCTGAACAGACATTGACACCTTACCAGCAAACAGCATTTTTCATTATGAATACACAGTCATCTCAACAAAGTTGTAAAAAGCTAACTTCACCTGCTTTGTAGAGGAGGAAAGCCTACCTGCAACCCCAAAATTATATATACCAACTTCATCGGTGCAGCAACTCAAAGAACGGAAATATATTCCACAAGAAGAGAGTCTTTGCCAATGCACACTTAAATATTGTACTGGTAATGATTTTCACAAAAACAGGAGATGAACTTCCCTCTATCACCTGCCAGTATTCTGTACCTTATTTTGATAATTTTTACCTTTCGATATCTGAACTTATGATGACATTGTGTTAACCACTTCACCGCCACATTACCACTTTTCAATTAAATCTACCCCAGACATGTGTATTTGTGTGTGTCTACACAAGATCGATCCCATCTTGTCAAACGGCACTATGCACCTCCCACTGCAATGAAAACAATTCACTTGAGTGCAGTAATCATTTTTAAACCTGATACACCAAAATAATTATTTTTCTTGGCAGCATCAAAATGTACATTGGAAAACAAAAATAATTCAATAAAACATTTTTTAGCAGGGACAGTCATGTTATAAACTTTGCTACTTACATGAGCTTACTCTGTGAACAACAATCATGGATGTTTGGGAATAACCTGTAATATATAAAAACTCATTTTTCCCTGTGTATACATATGGGACCTTAATTACAAAAGTAACATCTATTCTGTCAGTCCCCACTCCAGGCTGACAGGATGCCACATCAAAGAGTACAGAAAATCTATAATCAAAGTGCAATGAGAGGAACCACAGTGGGATAGCTCTTGATGAAGACAGCAGTCACCATTAAAAGGAATATGTCCCATTGTGAATGTATTGCAACACTATCAAATGCAGCAGAGAGTTTAGTTATTACATACCTTACTGTTTAATGTTTTAAAATTAGATCACTCTTCATCCTTTATCAAAAAATGTTTTGCTTCTGTTTGTACTGACAACATATGTGTTTCAGTTAGCTCCCACAGCTCACAAGCTTCCCCAAAATGTGAGGTAGCTTAAAAACAAAACTTATAGAGAGCAACGACATGAATGTCTTCCTGCATCTATATTCAAAGTGCACTTTGAACACATTGCCTGACCAGCTGTTTCCTGGCCTTAATTGTAAAGAACATATTCCTTGAACTAATTGTAACCCTTTTGGACAATTATATAGATCACTGTATATGATAAATTAGAACAACCAGTATGTAACTTAGTAGTCAGTCTTAACTATACATTCAGTATTGTGCATATTATTTAAAATGAGTAGTTTTCCCACTCCTCCATTGGCATATGCCAGGACTACAAATGCTGTTTAAGAAACAGTTCATCTGTGTGGTTATTAAATCAAACGAAAAGCACTGATTAGAGGAGAAACCAGGCACTGGACAGCTCAAGGATAAAACCAAATGGTTTATTAAAACAAAAACACAACGTAAAACGCTTGACGAAACACACTTTTCGTCTATGCAACAGACTTCATCAGACAACAAGAAACAAGTTAAAAACGTATATATATATATATATATATATATATATATATATACTGGCAAAAAATTCAAATCGTCCAATGAAATTACATCTCATGAATATGTAACATAAATGCGTGATGTCAAATAATGATTGACTCCATAATTAAAACATATCCTATTATCATGAATCAACCTTAAATTCTAATAGAAAACTCATAACCTAAGCCTACAGAAAAATGTATAGGTGATGATCACATATATAAACTCTTGTAAATATGCATAACCTGTGTGTTAAAACTCAAAAGGAAGTAAGCTCTCAAACAGCTGTAGCACCAAAGTTCCAATCTTTACACAATGCTCACATCAAGTGGCCAAAGTGCAAAATGACATGAAGATGCACACGGTAAACAAATCTATATAAAGTTTATATATATGTGTATAAGATGTGAATACATAATAAATGTAAATAAATAGATGAGAGTCAATGAAATTCAGTAAATAAATAAATAGATGAATAAATAGATATATAAATATACAAATCTCCCCAAAACCTGCAAGGAACAATAAATATCATAAATATAAATATTTCTAGTAAGTACATCTGTAAAATAAATAATATGAATATACACATACATGTAAAAGAATATAAAATATAAAAATCTCACTAAAAATGTAGCTCAACAACAGTTAAAAAACTTGAGGTAAAAGTATGGGTAATAAACATCAATAAAATTTAATAATAACTAATTATAGTCTGGCAGCCTTCATCTTTAAGACGGGTGCTAGGGAAACATTGTCATTTAAACCTGGGAACTTATTAGGTTCCAAAATAATTTGCCAATATAGTTCCCGATATTCAATCTTGATTTCCCATAAGCCAACCCTCTCATCTTTCTGAACTTCTGTAATAAAAACATGTATTTGGCTAAGAGACAAGTAATGGTGTGTTTATATAATGCGTTAGTGGCTTTTTTGATTTTATATCATTAATGTGTTCATATATTCTTCTAATTTTCCTCTCTGTCTTACCTACATAAAAACTAGAGCAAATCTCACATATAACAATATATACCACTCCAAAAAAATCAGAAGTGCTGTGAGTTTTACTCATAATTTCTTTTCCCCTAGATTCAATAAAGACACTCCGAGTGTCAGCCATCCAAGGACATTGAGAACACATCTTACATGGAAATGTACCATGAGACTTCATTGTTTTCTTTTTCTCATTGTGTTGTGGCAACAGCCAATCTTTAATATTTACGTCCTCTTCTAAAAACAATTTTTATGGGGGCATTATCTTTCAAACTAAGATCATTGATTCTAGTGAATTTGTCCAATTCTTTATCAAAAACGTTTTGAATGGTAACAGCATCTCCACTAAAATCTGTGATAAAAGCCCTATTGTATTGCTTAGCTGTATTCTTGGAACTGTCAGTAAACTCTACCATAGTTGTTTGCCCAATATTAGTTACATTTTTAGCCTCTTTACCTAAGATGGGTTGAAATCTATCTTTTCTACCTCTAATAACTTCTTCTTTAATTTTCATAACAAATTCTAGAGGGTATCCCCTTTCCAAAAACATCTGGGCCAGAAACTCACTTTCTTCAGCAAAATCTAAGTCATCAGATGTCATTCTGGAAATTCTAACGAACTGACCTTTCACAATACTTCTTTTCTGACGAATTGGATGTCCACTACTAAAGTGTAAATAACAATTAGAAAAAGATTGCTTCCTGAATACTTTTGACTTAAAATAATTTTTGTCCTTGATTAATGTGATGTCTAAGTAATTCCTTTCTTTAAAACTGATTTTATGGGTGAATTTTAAAAATAGTGGTGTTGTTAATATACTGTATGAATTCATCTAACCTTTCTTTACTATCCTTCCATAATATAACTATATCATCCAGGTAGTGCTTATATAAACACCAACAGTCTTTATATATACTGTGGTGAATAAAATTCATTTCCCAGGTGTTTAAAACCATGTTAGCATAAATAGGGGCACATCTTGCCCCCATCGCTACACCACTTGTTTGTTGAAAATATTCTCCTTGAAAAAATATATAATTATGTTTTAACACCATTTCCATTAAAACCATACAGGTATATATTTCATTGTCCCTTAAATCACCAAAATACCTAATGGCTTCTTCAAACCATTCAAGACCTAAATCATGTGGTATAGAACCAAAAAGGTCAACCACATCAATGGTTACAGAAATAAGATCTTTATTAAATATATCATCTTTAACATTGTAAAGAAAGTCCCAAGAGTCTTTCAGGCATGACATACCTTTCATCATTAATTTTTTCAATTTTACATCTATAAACCTAGCTAAGGGTGAAATTGCTGAACCTTCAGCAGCTACTATGGGGCGTAGAGGTGGGTCCATAAAGTTTTTATGAACTTTTGGGATCCCAAAAATGGAAGGACTTTTAGGCTTATCATTGTGTAAAAAATCAACCAAATCTTACTCAATAAATCCTTCCAAGGTTAAATCATATAATTTTGAATATATTCTTCTATAACCAATGCTTATTTTGTTTTTAGATACATTACTATATTTTGACACATCAAGTAAAATATTGAACATTTTCGCTTCATACATAATATTATTCATCAAAACTATACCACACCCCTTATCAGGTTTCATCACTCTTAGGTTAGCATTCCCCTTTAATTGTTGCAGTAATTCATATTCAGTAGGTGAAAGGTTTGGTGCAAATTTGTTTTTCTTAACTGCCTGTCTTAACTCATTCTCTACTAAATTCTCAAAATTCCTGAGTTGTGCATGGATAGGTAGATTCCAAATACTTTTCTTTTTTAATTCTTTAGATATTTCACCACATGATTCCCCTTTACCAAAAATCAGTTCAAAGTTTATTTTTCTTAAAAACATTTTTAAATCTATCACAAGTCTACTAATGTCACATTTTGTTCTGGGGACAAAATTCAACCCCTTAGAAAACAAGCTAAAATATACGTTGTTAATATTTAGTTCTGTATAGTTAAATATGTTAAAATTTTTAAACTCATTGCAGGTGCAAACAACAGAATTCAAATGGTCAAAACTCTCATCATTAAACATCTCCATACCATCTAAACATACTATCTGCTCAAAATTTTCGTCAATAGAAATGTTCATGCCATTAGAACATACTATCTCCTCCCACTCCCCCTCCATCCATTCTGCTGAAAATTCCCTTTTCTTTGATTCTTTATTCTTTCTGACCTCCGGAGGGGTGGAAATACTAAAGGGTCCAAGTTGTCTTCATCAATCATTTGAAATTCCTTATTATTATTGTAGCCCTTATTCTCGAAACCACTACTATTGACATAATTAAATGTAGCTCTAGGTTTGGGATATTGTAAATGGTGTTCATATTCAAATGTGTCTCTATTCATTTTCCTTTTCTTCCTTTCTAACATTCTATCACATTTCATGTCAATAACTTTTCTCAACTCAAAATATTTCTTTTTTTCTTCATCTACTGTAAATAAAAGATCCTTAGTGATCCTTTCATTTACTGTGTCAATATGTTTCATTAAAATATCCATTTCATCCTCATTATTCTTAATGATAGCCCTAATAAGATCGAAACCCCAATTATCAAACATCTTAAGTAGTAAGGCATGAAATGGTGTGCCCTCTTTAACATTGTTAGGAAACTTATGGACACGTAAACCTTTCGGTACTAACTTAGCTTGCAAACATTCTCTTAAATACATATTATCTATGTTCAGGATTTTATATTTAAATAACAAGTCACTGAGTGTGGTTAAATTGCCAGTGTAATTAGAAACATGTTCATCATCTCTTACAAGATAGTTTCGTAGCTCAACTCTCTGTTTGAGCCAGTCGCTTAGAGTTAATGCATGATTCATAAAGTCACCTGGTAATTCTGCTGTACCACAATCTCTCCTCCGTACGTCATTTCGATGTCCTAAATTATTAGTTTCACCACCGTTTAAGAAAATTTAGGTATGTTCTTGGCTCTATCCATGGTTCCCAAAGGGCTTGAATGCGACCGTTGAGCATGTCTATTAGAACCATCTCCACTCGCCTGCCTATTTTGTGTGAAGGCACATTGATTTCCTGGTATAGACGCATTGCCCCTATTGCGTATCAATGAGTCACAAAGTGGAGTCAGCATAGCAACCAGCTGACTCAGCTGGCCAATGAGTGCAGTTAACTCGTTCCCCTTTTGCAAGTGTAAATCCCTGCCGACCAGGGAAAAGCTATTCTCTCCTTCCATTAAATGACTGGTAAACAAAAAAGTAGAAGAACAGTGCAAGCCCAAAACAAATAACCAAATGAAAAGCACTGTTTAGATGACTTGTTATTTAAATATAAAATCCTGAACATAGATAATATGTATTTAAGAGAATGTTTGCAAGCTAAGTTAGTACCGAAAGGTTTAGGTGTCCATAAGTTTCCTAACAATGTTAAAGAGGGCACACCATTTCATGCCTTACTACTTAAGATGTTTGATAATTGGGGTTTTGATTTTATTAGGGCTATCATTAAGAATAATGAGGATGAAATAGATATTTTAACGAAACATATTGACACAGTAAATAAAATGATCACTAAGGATCTTTTATTTACAGTAGATGAAGAAAAAAAGAAATATTTTGAGTTGAGAAAAGTTATTGACATGAAATGTGATAGAATTTTAGAAAGGAAGAAGAGGAAAATTAATAGAGACACATTTGAATATGAACACCATTTACAATATCCCAAACCTAGAGCTACATTTAATTATGTCAATAGTAGTGGTTTCGAGAAAAAGGGCTACAATAATAATAAGGAATTTCAAATAATTGATGAAGACAACTTGGACTCTTTAGAATTTTCACCCCTCCGGAGGTCAGAAAGAATAAAGAATCAGTGAGAAGGGAATTTTCAGCAGAATGGAAGGAGGGGGAGGGGGAGGAGCTAGTATGTTCTAATGGCATGAAGATTTCTATTGACGAAAGTTTTGAGCAGATAGTATGTTTAAATGGTATGGAGATGTTTAATGATGAGAGTTTTGACCATTTGAATTCTGTTGTTTGCACCTGCAATGAGTTTAAAAATTTTAACATATTTAACTATACAGAACTAAATATTAACAACGTATATCTTAGCTTGTTTTCTAAGGGGTTGAATTTTGTCCCCAGAACAAAATGTGACATTAGTAGACTTGTGATAGATTTAAAAATGTTTTTAAGAAAAATAAACTTTGAACTGATTTTTGGTAAAGAGGAATCATGTGGTGAAATATCTAAAGAATTAAAAAAAGAAAAGTATTTGGAATCTACCTATCCATGCACAACTCAGGAATTTTGAGAATTTAGTAGAGAATGAGTTAAGACAGGCAGTAAAGAAAAACAAATTTGCACCAAACCTTTCACCTACTGAATATGAATTACTGCAACAATTAAAGGGGAATGCTAACCTAAGAGTGATGAAACCTGATAAGGGGGGCGGTATAGATTTGATGAATAATATTATGTATGAAGCGAAAATGTTCAATATTTTACTTGTGTCAAAATATAGTAATGTATCTAAAAACAAAATAAACATTGGTTATAGAAGAATATATTCAAAATTATATGATTTAACCTTGGAAGGATTTATTGACAAAGATTTGTTTGATTTTTTACACAATGATAAGCCTAAAATTCCTTCCATTTTTGGGATCCCAAAAGTTCATAAAAACTTTATGGACCCACCTCTACGCCCCATAGTAGCTGCTGAAGGTTCAGCAATTTCACCCTTAGCTAGGTATATAGATGTAAAATTGAAAAAATTAATGATGAAAGGTATGTCATGCCTGAAAGACTCTTGGGACTTTCTTTACAATGTTAAAGATGATATGTTTAATAAAGATCTTATTTCTGTAACCATTGATGTGGTTGACCTTTTTGGTTCTATACCACATGATTTAGGTCTTGAATGGTTTGAAGAAGCCATTAGGTCTTTTGGTGATTTAACGGGTAATGAAATATATACCTGTATGGTATTAATGGAAATGGTGTTAAAACATAATTATATATTTTTTCAAGAAGAATATTTTCAACAAACAAGTGGTGTAGCGATGGGGGCAAGATGTGCCCCTATTTATGCTAACATGGTTTTAAACACCTGGGAAATGAATTTTATTCACCACAGTGTATATAATGACAGTTGGCGTTTATATAAGCGCTACCTGGGCGATATAGTTATATTATGGAAGGATAGTAAAGAAAGGTTAGAGGAATTCATACAGTATATTAACAACACCACTATTTTTTTTTAATTCACCCATTAAATCAGTTTTAAGGAAATGAATTACTTAGACATCACATTAATCAAGGGCAAAAATTATTTTATGTCAAAAGTATTCAGGAAGAAAACTTTTTCTAATTGTTATTTACACTTTAGTAGTGGACATCCAATTCATCAGAAAAGAAGTATTGTGAAAGATCAGTTCATTAGAATTTCCACAATGACATCTATGACTTAGATTTTGCTGAAGAAAGTGAGTTTCTGGCCCAGATGTTTTTGGAAAGGGGCTACCCTCTAGAATTTGTTATGAAAATGAAAGTAGAAGTTATTAGAGGTAGAAAAGATAGATTTCAACCCATCTTAGGTAAAGAGGCTAGAAATTTAACTAATATTGGGCAAACAACTATGGTAGAGTTGACTGACAGCTCCAAGAATACAGCTAAGCAATACAATAGGGCTTTTATCACAGATTTTAGTGGAGATGCTGTTACCATTCAAAATGTTTTTGATAAAGAATGGGACAAATTCACTAGAATCAGTGATCTTAGTTTGAAAGATAATGCCCCCCCCAAAAAAATTATTTTTAGAAGAGGACATAATATTAAAGATTGGCTGTTGCCACAACACAATGAGAAAAAGAAAACAATGAAGTCTCATGGTACATTTCCATGTAAGATGTGTTCTCAATGTCCTTGGATGGCTGACACTCGGAGTGTCTTTATTGAATCTAGGGGAAAAGAAATTATGAATAAAACTCACAGCACTTGTGATTCTTTTGGAGTGGTATATATTGCTATATGTGGGATTTGCTCTAGTTTTTATGTAGGTAAGACAGAGAGGAAAATTAAAAGAAGAATATATGAACACATTAACGATATAAAAAACAAAAAAGCCACCAACTCATTATATAAACACACCATTACTTGTCCCTTAGCCAAATACATGTTTTTTATTATAGAAGAAGTTCAGAAAGATGAGAAGGGTGGCTTATGGGAAACCAAGACTGAATATCGGGAACTATATTGGCAAATTATTTTGGAAGCCAATAAGTTCCCAGGTTTAAATGACTATGTTTCCCTAGCACCCGTCTTAAAGATGAGGGCTGCCAGACTATAATTAGTTATAATTAAATTTTATTGATGTTTATTACCCATACTTTTACCTCAAGTTTTTTAACTGTTGTTGAGCT
>NC_056737.1:349354271-349556771 GCF_019279795.1 Protopterus annectens | reverse complement strand
AGCATTCAGGGAAGGATATGAGCAAGGGTTAATATGTGTTTATTAATGGGTACACATGGGGAGTTTTATGGGGGTTTTTTTTTGTTTTTTAAAGTTGCATTTGCATCTGGAAGACTGAATGAAATGTTATTTTTATTGCTGATCTGAACTTATTCTAGTTTTTCAGCTTTCCAGAGTTTCAGAGCTACATCAGAAAATCTCTTATTGCTAAGGTTTAGTTTAATAAATAGAATTCATTAAAACACAAATGATAATGTGATGTCCTTTTGTAGAGTTTATTGATTAGAAATGGGAATTAATCAAATATTGGCATTTTGTAGAGTAGGAAGCCCAGTGGTAGGTCATGTATTTATTGGACTAGAAGCCATTTGCGTTAGACAGGGTTGAGCAGTGCTTTTTTTCTCATTGTGGAAGAAGGATTAAGAAATGGCAAATAGAAGTTGGAGATGTTATATAGGACCAACTAAATGACACCATGAAGTTTAAGGAAACAGCATGGATAATAGCGGATACCACTAAATACTTTTTACAGTGCCAACACATAAGACATGCTTGGAATATTCACTTGTACCATAGTGGACTGAGCAATTTGTATATATTAAGAAATCTTTTTAAGTCTTTTACAAATTTTGGAAAAAAATCCATTAAGATAAATCATTTTAATAGAGTTACACCAAAGCCTTAAAGAGATTTCTTTCTCTCTTTTTTTCAAAAAATCTTTATTAAATTTACACATATGACAAAGGCAATCTTACATTTATATAAATAAAAAACATACAAAATGATATCACTTTAGTTGCAAACTGTTTACATCACAGACACCACTGAAACAACTGTAGTTGTAAACATTATACATCACTTATAAACCATTCAGTCATTGTCAGTTAAGAATTATATGGCTCATTCAAATCCTGCCTCTTAAACTTCGTTCCTGCTCTGCATATATTGTCATACCTTTTACAAACTCTTTGTTAATACATAAAGAATTCACACAGTTAACACAATGTCCCAGATTTCTAACACAGAGTTGTTAAGCCAAACGTTATGAAGTGGCTTTGAAATTACATTTTTCCCTTATGCGATACATTCAGATGATGTTAGCTTTTGCATTGCTGAAAGCATTTGGGGAGTTATTTATGTTTTATGTAACAGTATAAATTGTTGGGGAATGAAGCTGTGGAATGATAGTCTTCCTGCCAGTCGGGATGAATATTTATATCACAAAGCATTGAACACCAGTGATTGGAGATATGTAAATCTGAATAGTAAGATGAGTTTAAGATTTCATTATATATAGAAAGGGCAATTAATCTTTCTTTCTGGTGTAATGAGACAAGCAGGAGACTAGCTGGAATTTGCCAAAATCATATTTAAACAGACCTGAGTGCTTGGAAACAATATTGAAATAAGAATGATATATTAAATTTGCCTTCTGCAACCACACCAATCAGCAATTTTGAGTATTGTGAACTCTCTCAATAGAAAGTCTTTGATACGGATCACACAGTGAAACCTTATACACACACACACACACACACACACACACACACACACACACACACACACACACACACACACACACACACACACACACACACACACACACACACACACACACACACACACACACACACACAGAAGACACACAGACTCCATTTAGAATGAAAGCTCAGCCAGGAATAAAATTATAGAATCAAGAGACAGAGCTCTAACTAGGGCAGGGGAATGGGGATAGGTGTCTCAGATGCAATCTCTCAGGGGGCAAGATTGGCAGGTGCCAATCATGTGGATGGAGGTACAGGTATTGCTTTATGAAGCTGTAAGGATATCATGGCTGCATAAGTAAATGCCAGTACTAAATTTGTGGTCATGTGTGAAGTGGTCATTATGTGGGTTACATTTTTAGCAAGCAGACTGCTACAGTTTCAGACAAGAAGAGTTTGCCAACTTTGAGAAGATTTCTTTTTATTTATTTGTTTATTTATTTTGGTTCATTAACTTTAAGTTAGAGGTGGGGCATTTTGCTGAATCGGATAGGGTGCCAGGTACCCTAGATATGATTATGCCAAGAGCTGAGTCAACAACTCTAACCATTATTTTATCTCCAAAATATTAGCTATGGAGGATACGTAGAAATTGTTGGGCACTAAACTACACAAAGTATTAATTTCTACCACAGATCATGAAGACTCCTAGAAATTCCTATTTGACTGTCATTTTGTTTTACAATGGAATTTGTCTCATTGTGCATAGCATACAAGAAACTACCCTATATTAGCAATTTTCATTTATTCAACTATTTTGACAGTTTTAACTTATTCAACGTCCATCATTTTACATCTTGAGACATATTCTTGTAGAGATCAATAACACATATATAAATAATGTGAAACTATTTTAAAGATTTTTTTTTTGGAGAGATAATTATTGAATAAAATATATATGAAGCAGAAGAAGGTTGGGTTATACTGGATGACTATTTAAACAAACTCATAAAAACTGTCATTTTTTTGCCAGTGAAATGTTACTATTATTGATAGATTTTTTAGCACCTTTATTAAATTATCATATCAGACATAGGTAAACATACATTAATATAAAAGAAAGCAAACCATATTAACAGATTTCCAGTTGCATCCATTATATATCACATATGTTCTTTTCTATAACTATCATAAGTCTAGTATTACATAAATTGCTCAGTTTCTTTCTTCCTTTAAGCCTCACTCCTCCTCCTGAACATTATTCTGCATGCATTTTTCCCACAATTTCCATTTGTTTCTATGTCATTTGCTCCTTCCCTTTCCAAATGATCCTACTTCCAGTCCTTTTGTTTCTGTTACAATATTCACTACTTCAAATACATTTGGTTTAGACTTTGATTTCCATTTTCTAGTAATTGCTTTTTTGGCAGCTACCAGAATTAAACTTAGCAATGCCTTATTATGTCAAGGCAATTCAGATCATTAGTTATACCAATTTGCTCACCCAATATTTGTGATAAGAGTACTCCGAAGGGAATTTTGGAAGTCTGCCAACCTATTACACTCCCAGAACATATGCTTTCAGTTATCTCTTTCTTTCCCATTACACCTCCAATATTTGCCATCTCCCTGAGAAAAATAATTGTTTGGAATCTGATTCAGATATAAAAATACCTATGCAGACACTTACTAGCAAAAATCTTAAACCTTCGAGACTTTGTTGCATACTTGGGAGCCATGCATATGTCCCCCCATCATTCCCTTGTAAATTGCCTATCCAATCATTATCTAACCTCCTCTAATTGATTCTTATAGTCATTGTACAATATTTTATATGCCCTACTAATTATCGATTTTTTAACAGACACTTCTGTTCCGGATTCAACTAAATACTCTACCAGAGCAGGTCTTTCACTTCAGATTCCTCTATCCCCTTCTCTTTTCCTAGCTATTATTGATATAATTATGAAAAGATTAAGAATGTCATAGATTAATACATCTATGGAGCTTCAACTTGCTGTCACAGTTAAGTGAGCAGAGCAAGTATTCCTGACAGTTAGTTAAAACAGAAAGGATAAGAGTGTACAGATCTGACAGACTTACAGCTGAAGAGTAACTAACTAAACCATATGATTTAGCTAATTTTTCTGGAAAAAGATTAAAATGAACCATTCACTCTACCCGTTGTGGCCAAGGTATAGCTGGAAAAGGTCTGAAAGGATCAAAACTGGGCCAGTTCATTTACTGGTTAACAAATACATTAATTAAAAAATAAACACAAATGTTTTATTTAGCAGCGTTAAGCTAACACAACTCAGGCTAATTCAGAGAAATAACACTGACACTGTTTCTAGTGATATCGTAAGAAATCTGTGGCTCACATCTCTGTCATTATAAGTAAAGACTGAGATAAAGCATATGATTTTCTGCATCAAGGTTGTGTTGTATTGTGAGGATGCAAGATATATTGTGGAAGAAACAAAAAGAAAAAAAAACAACACTATAGCAATGCCTAGTGGATAGTTTTTTTACATAAAAAAAGAAAACACTCAGTAAAATTATGGGACCATACTACTGCTCAACAGATCAAAAGGCATATGTCTGTAATGGGAAATATATGCTTGTGTGGGGAAACAACACCTCCTTACCAAGTTATATATTTGTTTCACTCAGCAGAAGGGTGGGGCTTCATAACAAATTGCAAGTAGGGCCATATTCTCAATAACTCATTTTAATGTGAAAGTCAACAGTGGGTCAGACCAAACTTCCAGGTGCTTATAGACTTGCATGATTTCAAGAAAACTTCCATCCTCAACATTAATGACCAGCTTATTTTTGATTAGGATGAAATATTTTCAGATGCCAAAAAAACACTGAACTGGTCCCTTTATGAGTTGACAAGCCCACTTGTCCATCATTGAATATAGATCTGCTTAAACCCTAAACTGGACTGTTTCTTTCCTCTGGAAAGAGGATTTTATTTTTGTTCAGTTTTTCTAAGTTAGTTGTGGCCAGAATCTGATATTTTGAGTAATTATCCTTATTCCTAATATTTTACATAAGTTGACTTTAAGACATACATCATGAAAATCAGACAAAATTGTGATAAATGTCCATACATCATTTTGCTTATGACAATTTGGAGTAGCCAGATGCCCTGATAACTATTGAAAATAGTCATGAAGCTTTCTTTGCTTTTTTAAAGAACCATATAGTGCACGGGATAGTACTGACAGCTATGCACTATAAATGTTATTATTTTTAGAGATGAATAACTGTGATGTAAGTAGTTCGGGGCCTAACATCCTCCATCAGCAGTAGGCTATTATTGTCCCGGTAGTAAAAGCAATGGAGGAATGCAGGTTTGTGGGAATAATAATAAAAAAATGTGACACTATATGCTTTCCTACAAAACTCAAAACTTCAGGATAAATGGGCTGTATCAATTAGACCAAGACTTCAAGTACCATATTGAAATGGAAACTGTTTAATTAATTCAGAAAATAAATAAGGCATGAACATTGTTTAGCAGCTTTCCAAGCTTATATCATAAACCATACCATAACTATAATGGTATGAACAGCAACATGCACACCTTACACAAGGTTTAACCTTTAGCAAATATTCCATCTTTCCTTTTGCTGTCAGAGAAGTCCATGAAGGGCAACTCATTCCCTTCAGTACAGCTCTTTGGAGTGTGTACCTTTAACTCCCAGTGGCAGTGGCTTGAGCCTTTAAAAAACAAAGTTATCATCTTACAGTTCTAACAAATTCTCATTGACAGAGGTCAAACATCAATACAGTTGTGTTTTCCATCATGTATGCTTCAAAATAAAATATCATGATAACTTGTATGTAGCATGGTTTTGCAAATGTGAATAAGCAATATTTGATGCCTAGAGGTGCAGTAGGAGGTAACTGCAGGAATGCCTGGAGGCACACTTGGCTGTAATGAGAGATATGTCAGACACTCATAAGGCTTGCTAGTAGACATAGGAAAAGATAAAAGAAAAAAAAAACTCCACAAAAAGTGTGATGGGACATTTTACCAGCCTGCAGGAAATGTTTAAGCACTGCAAAGGCCATGGTAAAGAGGACATGAAAGGGCCAGAGGAAATACAACAAAAGGTGTATAATAAAAAACCCTTATCTTAGAGAGCTCGACTCAGAAGACAAAGTATATGTTTTGGTGCCCACTGCTCTGAACAAATGTGTAACAACGTTAGGCCAGGTGTAAAGGACCCTTTAAAGTCACAGACAGTTGAAGCAGAGTATGAACTGACACAAAGCACAGAAACAAAATCAGAGCAGTTATACAACATAAATATTTTAAGGCCTTGGAATGAAAGTAAAAATTTTGTATTCAGCATGCTCGCAGAAGAATACAAGTCATCCATTATGTGTCCTGAAATAATAACAAGTGAAACATTGCAAGTATCTCAACAACAACAGATTTATTTGTACTGCAAAACAGAGGCATATTTTCAGACTTACCTGAGAAAAACAATTTTACCTAGTGCAATGCTGAAAATTAGTATACAAATGTAAGTCTAAAACTGCAAAGGATTCCACAGCCTCAATCAGTGGTGGCTCGGGATATTGGACTGCAGAACTGCAGCCCCCTCCCCCCAGCTGTAAATCAAAATAAAAAAAAAAATCCCAGAACTCCTCATAAACTTCAATCCAGACTGCTGTTTAACCAGTATGGATCAGACTGCAAAGTCTGCGCATGCTCGGAATGAGCTGAGGCAGCACACACATGCATGGGGCACTCCGGCATTGAGAAATAGGAACTTCTGCTGCATTTGATCTCAGGGCAACTGGAACTGGCTTATTTATTCTGTGGACTTTGAATTTATTCCAGCATCAAGAAGCATTTGGCTGCCATGGACTTTGAGGACTGGCTTATTTTGAATGGCGGGAGATGGATTCACTCAGGTGTGTGTGTGTGTGTGTGTGTGTGTGTGTGTGTGTGTGTGTGTGTGATGCCCCAGTTAACTTAACTGGTAGCTAAAGAGAGCAACTCAGTCTCAAACCTTCAAACTTGGGTGTAGGTAGCAAGAACCTGAATTCCCTACCCACCACCTCTTGTGAAAAGTATTCAGATTTTTGCCTCATATTTTTGTTCTGTTCCTCATAAAATCTGTGGTTTTCTGGATTTTGAATTCACTAAATAATGATGGGCATTTGAATTTCAGTCTTCATATTCTTCAGAAAGTACATGGTAACACAAAACATTTTCTTCTAGCAATTTTCTAAGTTTATAAGATCAATATTTGAAAATTGTCCCTATTTTTTGGGGCTGTATTCCCCCATTATTGGCTTTGTACAGGTTTTTTGTGCTAAGAAGTTGAGAGCTATGGTGAGAACTGAATTCACTGAATATGTTTGGGGGCTGTATTCCTCCATTATTGGCTTTGTCCAGGTGTTTTATGCTAAGAAGTTGAGAGATAAGGTGAGAACTGAATTCACTAAATGATAGCCATTTAAGTTTCAGTCCTCCTGTCTTTCAAGAAACAGCTGATTTGGCATAGTGTTATGTTGCTCTGAATGTTGTGCACAGGGTCCGAGGTTCAAGAGTTGGCAGTGAAATGCATGGTGGTAGCACAGCATTTTATTCCAGCAATTTTCAAAGGTTATACAAGCAATGTTTAAAATGGGTCCCTGTTTTTTGGGCTTTTGTCCTCCCCCCAATAAATTTTGGCTTTTTCCAGATTTTTTGTGCTCATGTGCTGCAAAGTTGAGAGATACATTTTGAGTGTTGAGTGGATTTCACAAGGAGCTAAGAGCTTCAGAGGAAGATAAGTTTAATGCTGCTTATGTTTAGTTGGCTTGCATTGTTCATAGCACAACAGGTAGTGTACTTGCTTTTGACGCAGAAGGCTGTGGGTTCTACTCTCACAGTATGTAGAGGCATTTCTGATACTGTACTGTGCTGTACTTTTAAAGGGGGTGGATGCTGCAGTCCTAAGAATGTCCTCATTGGCGGAGATACCTAGTAACTATCAACCTGTTATCAGTTTGCCATCCATTCCCTATTGCAAAATTATGAGCTTAGCATTTTTTAACGTAACATGAGCAATTTATTCCTCAAGGGCAACAGACACTTTATTTGTAGATGAAACAATGAAAAATAAAGTTATTTGCAAGCAGCAACCTCGTTAGTTACAGATCTCTTTAATGTGGAATTATTTAGGTGACCTTTACTTCTGCAAAGATTGTGCATATTTACTGGTACTGGTGGATTGTAGAAGTTTGAGTAGACTTTTATGATGGAAATGTTCTGAATTGGGCAGTTTTGTTATTACTGGTGCATGCATTTTGTTTCATTGTTTAGTGGAATAATGTTCAAAACAATAAATTTAAAATACCCTCTAACAACTGTACTGTATTATACAAAGAATATAATTTAATACACTCAGGAAGGTATATCAAAGAACACATGTATATTTCATGTGCAAGGTACCTATGATTTGAAAACAGCCCAAAGTTAATCTTTATCTGCCACTGGCCAGATATTTTCTTTGAATGTGGGTTTCAATGCTGTTTCAATGAATGTGAGTTTCAAGGGCAGAGAAGTTTTAATGCTAAGTCTATTTTCATTGTGAGACTGCATTGCTTTGTTTAGCAGATGTCTATTAGCTTTTGTGCTGTAAAATGTAAAATAAAACTTTTAAATGAAATCCAAATCATCGTAGAAGTAAAGCAGTATGCAAATTACAGTGTTTATGGTAAATGGGGTGAAATAGCCAAGTAATGGGACATTGGAATGGCTGCAGGGTGGAGGATCCATTCGACCATGATTTTGTGAGGGGGGAAGGGTGGCAAACTCAAAGACAGCCCCGACTGAACTATACCTTTCCACTGTCCAGATTTTTGCAGAATTAATAGATTTTTGCTTCTTATTTTTGGTTTGTTCCTCATAAAATGTGTGGTTTTCTGGCAAATCATTTAGGGATGAAGTCACTAAATAATGACAGACATTGAGTTTCAGACTTCATACCCTTCAAAAAATGCATGCTAAAGCAAGACCTGTTATTCTGTCAACTATCTAAGTTTATACAAGAGCAATTAATACTACTGTCTGTATGTTCCCCCAATATATTTGGCCTTGTCCAGATTTCCTGCATTAAGAGGTTGAGAGGTTTTGTGCAAATAAATTGCTTTATAGAATAAGGTATATCCAAACCTCTCAACCGTCCCGACTTTGGCTCAAAATGTTGCTCTCCCCTAATAATCATTCTGCAAAATGGCAATTTTGGAATAAAATGTGAATGGTTTACAATTAATAAATAATTGTAATGATCAGAGTTATAAATTACTTTTATTTCAGAAATCCATGTAGGTTTTCTTATTTTTCAGCTGCTCATCTTAACAGTACTAATATTAAAAAAGTGTCACTTCTTTGACAGGTTCCCAGCTGTATTGTGTGGCTATTTTATATTTTTGCATCACATTTTTGGACTATTTTTCATAAAATTGTGGTTTTCCGGCAAATTACTGACAAATCATTAAAGATTGAAGTTAGAAAATAATGAATATACTACTATTAATTAAGACTCACTGCATTTTATATCTAAATATACTTTGTAAACTTTGCAGTTTTTTTGTTACAGGCTAGTCATATGAGTGGAGCTTTTCTCCCTGGGCATCCACTGAAAATGGACCTGTGTCCAGTGGACTATTCCAGTTAACAAATGTAAAGTAAAATAAAAATAAATAATTTGTGTTTCAGATTTCATACCCTTCAGAAAATTCATACTAATGCAATACCTACTATTGTATTATCTTTCTAAGTTTATAAGAGCAATATTTAAAATTGTCCTTATTTTTGGGCCTTTGTCCCACTTCTATTTATGGTTTTGTCTAGATTTCTTGCTCTGAGGTTGAGAGGTATGACAAATGTGTCAGGGCCATCACCATCAGCCAAACACATTTAAAATTGTGACATACTTGTTGTACCCCACTCTCCCATGTAGTGACTCTGGATGTGTCCAAGCAAGGCAAGGAGCAGGCATACAGTGTAAGTGTGCAGAGTATCCCCCCATCCAAGGTAGACACAAGTACTACAGTGGCTTTTCATCTGTCCTTGGTTTTGCAGAATGTTCTGGTTTTCTGTCATATTTTATAGTGTTGATTTATGCTTCTTATTATTCAGAAAATGCATGTTGTTGCAGTGCCTATTGCTCTATGTTTAAGTAGCAATGCTTTAATGACCATCAGGTAAGCTTGTCTGAGATTGTAAGATGCAAGCAAGCTTTAATAAGCATACTGTTAAAGAATTACCAACATTGAAAGCCTTTTTGTTGTTGCCATGCAGAGAATATTTATATAACTAGATGACCTATAAGCCTTAGGTATTGAAATGCATATGGCAGTATTTGTAATAAAGGCCAGGATTACAGTGTTTTCAGAAGCTCATTACATTTGTTGGAGACTTTCAGTCATTTTTGCAGGCTTTACCCATAAACTAAACAGAATGCCAATCTATCATGTGTGGTCCATAACCTGTGCAGTAATCCTTTAAGCAATTTATCTTGAGCTTGTTTCTTGTTTGCTGTTCATTTTTTACTTTGATCATGTTTCCCCATGAAACAAGTAGATAGTTGTTGTCAGGTAGCAGGTCTTTTTTTGGATAAGAAACATTTTTACAAGTGGGGGTATCACAGAGATTATTTGCAGCATGTTACTCGGTACTTTTATAAAGCTGAATACAAATTATAATTAGAACTGCAGTGCAAGGAGAAGTGGTTTGGGTTGAGTGCTGCTTGTTTTTTATACTTGATCTTGACTGGCATTCCAGTAATGTATTTAAAAAGTAATTTATTTTTTTATGCCTCACAACCTTTTTGTTTCCATCTAGATGTTAAGTAAGCTGTCATGTAGCCAATGCATTGAAATATTTTTTTTTCTACACTTCATTTTGTATTGATTGGACTCTCATAATGACAGTTTGGCACCCAGGGCAGCGTATTTAATTAAAGTCCCACTTCTTGTGGTTTTGAGCATATCTCCACCCCTTTCTAGTTGGTCACACCTCTTCCCATTGACCCAACCCATGCAACTGTCTCCTGCAGCCCCCACCCCCTTTGATTTGAAGTCACCAGCCACCACTGGTTTCAATAACAACAAATTATGGAAAAGGTACAGAATATTTTCAGTCTCAGGGTTATAGAAGAATGGAAGGGTCAATGGAATAACTCCGTAATACTAGTACCCAAACCTGATGGCACTATAATATTCTGTGACGACTTCTGGAAACTAAATAGTATTAACAAATTCTGCTCCTACTGTACACCTGAAGTGGGCAAACTAGATGAAAGATTAAGTAATTCAAGATGTATATCCAATCTGGACCCAACAAAGGAATATTAGCAAATCCCACTGGCCCCTGGTGCCAAGGGGAGAACAATATTCACCTCACCCAGTGGCCTCTCTCACTTTAAAGGCATGCCCTCTTCACTTCAAAGAGTACCTGCAACATTACAGAAGCTAATGATGAGGGTCCACACATTTTAAACCATGCATCAGATTTTCTTTGGTCTAACTTGACAACATGTTGATTTTCTCAGAAGACTAGAAAAGCCACTTCCTGACATTTCAAGACATATTGGACCCATTATACAATGCTAGGATAATGATCAACCCAGAATATTGTAAAGTAGGGATATCAGAAGTCTTTATTTGTCTGACATAACAGACAGATGGATGCCACAAACAGAGAAAGCATAAGTAGTTAGTCTATGCCCACTACCAAGAGACAGGTTAAGGCTTTTCTAGTATTTTTTCAGTGGCTACAAAATGTTTCTTCCAAAGTTTGCCACTATTGCTTACCGTCTAATGAACTTTGGTAAGATTGCACTAAATGCCAGGTGGACAGACATCAGAGAACAGGCATTTATGATGCTGAAGGATTTGTTATATTTTCAGTCAACTGATGTCTTGAAAGTGGGCTTTGGGAATAGTTAAAGCACAAGCTGATGAGACAGAGAAAAAAACGTGTTTCATAAGCTATAAACTTAGAAATGCAAAGCAATGATATTCTGCAATAATGAGAGAATGCTTTGCCATTATTTGTCTTGCTGCACATTAAAATATTATCTATTGTGGAGAGAATTCAGATTATCCTTGGACAACACCCTGCTGCAGAAAGGCAAGTGCAGAAGGAAGTTGGTGCCCTAGTCGACTAATTGGCTGCCTGCCTTGATCAGAACAATAGTTGTGGTTGTAATTCTGTCTCTATCATTCCAGATTCCTAGGGAGAAGGCTACAAGGATCTCAACTACAAGTGGGTGGAGAAGTACAATTGAAGATATCAGAAGGATCATTCTGACTTGTTAATTGCATTATCTTGGAAAGATTTAAAGAGAAAGAATTTAAAAGATCTGCTGTTTTCCTGTTTGCATGATGGAAAGATGACTGGCTAGTATAATTTAATTAAATTATTTCATGAAAGTATTACTTTGTGTTTTGTTGGCCTGTAATACGATAGAAACTAAAGCAATGTCAAAACTGGTTCTCAACTATATGAGTTTCCCCATCCTCAATTTTATTGTTGTTTTGTAAACTAAATTGATATTAACCATAAATACCTGGTCCTAGAAATCAGTTCTGTGGTTTACCTTTGTTTACAGACTTAGTATGATCATCTCATAATCAAAGTATAAAATCAAGCCTATAGTTCTCACCCTTGTCTTCATAGGGGTCGGGGTTGATATAAAGCTTAAGGTGTTGTCTTACAAATACAAGGTAGGGGGTTTTATTCTTATCTCGGGGAGGTAAATTGGCTAGGCTTAAAAAATGACCCACAAGGCCAGCTAACCTAGTGATTAGCTAAGAACCTGTAATTAACTTTGACTGAAAGGGTCCATAAATTGTCATCAAGTCATCAATAAAAATGTTTTTGTTTGATGATATATACAAAATAACCTGGTTTGAATTCAAATTTATTACTGCCAGACATTATGAAATAATGTATATTATTATTATTTAAATTAACTGCCACTTGTAATTATGAGATATAGTTAAAAACTGTAATGAAAATTTAGGCTGCAGGTGTTGCAAACAAGTTATGATGTCTTTCTGGTTTTCATCTGAACAAGAAAAACATTGTGATATAGATATAACTTTTTGCAATGCTTGTTCAAGTGAAGATGATTTTCTACATTTGTTTTTATTGACAATACCATATACCACAAATTCAGCACTCTGATTAAGTTTCAGCAAAAAAAAAGTTCTTTGGGGGGGTGGGGTCTGTATTTCAAGCACTACTAGCCTGAGTTGACACAGTTAGTGCTACGTGTGTTATCACCGCAGCAGAGTTGTAGTAATTGCCAATATTGACTTCTTAGCATTTTTTTCTTTAAGCATCAGTACGGATGCTCCTTAACTGTTCTACATGAATTTAAAACGTGTGACTTCCATAATCTGAATTGTATGGATTTTTCCCACTCGAAAAAGTATATATTGTTTATGTGGACTCACCTTCTGTATGATATACATAATGTTTCGCTGCCTATTTGTATGCTGCACTTATCATAAAAAGAATATACAGAAGATTTGTTGTAACCTACTGAAAGCTGAAGTTATGAAGCTGCTTTTTATTAGGCAACTGGAACCTTGTAGCGTAGCAATGTGCTCAGTTCTTCCCAAAATGTAGAATACAGTCATTTTACCATGATTGCCTGTTACTTTTCAAGGTCAAAACATATGCTTTGAGGTGAATAAAGGAATTTGTTTTCTTTTTACTTTGCAAAATGACTCTGCTTACAATCATTACTGCCTATATTTGTGACACTAGACTAATATATCGATGTTCTGGAGTAAAAACATCTTCAATTGTTGCTTTTACTACAGAGTACTAGAACAGGAGAAAGCAGCCTCATAACGTTAACATTTTACTGCACTCTGTGCTAAAATGTGCAGTACATTTTGTAGATTTCAGTAATCTTTTAACTATGTTTTTTTTCAAATCTAGGCTAAAAAGCACTGAACTAAAAAGGAATGCTTACTTTTTGTTTTTACAAAATTACTTTCTGTTAACAGAGTGGTGACTTTTGTGCTTGTAGTTATGAGATAGTATCATAAAAATTTTATCGCTACTTCCACAGTGAAGTACTGAAATAATAACCAAATAGAGGTGTTGCTTTTAATTTCTAGGCAACTGTCAATTTTCAGCAATTTCACATAAAAGTATTACATAGCAAAGAGCTTTGATTACTACATGAATATAAACATTGTCACTTACAGGCATAAAGTTTTTTTTTTTGCAACTCAGAATTAGATCTTATTCTGCATATATTTTCCACTTTCCTTGACCGATTTCAAACTTTTAAACTTTTCTTTTTTAGAAAGTTTGATATGCATCCTAAAATGATAGTGAGGGGTACTCAGAGTCAATTAGTCTGTGTGTTATTACTCAAAATAACTTGTGGAGTGGAGGGGCATGGTAAGAAAACACCTGCATAAAGGCATAACATTATTAGCAAAGGTTGTAGTCAGTGTCTGCAGTGTTGCACGTCATTTTCATCCACACCACTGATGGATCCACCAGTGGCTGGCATACTTCATCACCTCCACTACCAGGACATTGCCAACCACTATTCCATGGAAAAAGACAGCCTGCAAGTAGTATAGCAGACATGTAGTTGGTAGATGTGTGCTATCCACAAATGGAATCTGGGGTAATGTATGGAAATATTGAAGTGGACGCAGTGGTTTGTGTAGAATTAACCATCTCTACAATAGGGATTTTTCAGCGTCCAATTTGGGACATATTAAGAGTTTCGTAGGCATTAGTTTTACAAATCTATTACTTCCTTGATGTTATGCAGATGCATGTGGAGGAGCATCTAAGGTATCCCTGGACAGCAAAATAGAGGACCACCACTATGAAGGCATTCTACAACATACCCATTTCCCCTGAGGTCCCAAGGCCTTCTGATTGTACCTACATTGCCATCAAAAGCCCACCTACTTTATATTGTGCCTGATAAATCAACAGAAGGGACTTACAATCCATTAGCTGCCAGGTTGTGTGTACTGAATGGGATTTTATATACAATATGTATATGTGCCATCCTGGTAATTCCAATAATTCTCATACTGGCACACGTATGACTTCTATCAATGTTTCAGTCAAGGTAACTTTCCACGGGGTTTTATAAATGGTAGGTGAGCATATTTCCAGCCACAGAGTCCTTAATGAGGTCCTCTCATAAATTCAAACAACAGGAACACTCAGTGGTTTTCTACTGGTGTATGCTGCAGATAATGCAGGATAGGACTTGGAACTGTGACCGATGACCTAGTGAAGAGATGACATTTGGTCTATATGTATGGGCTAATGAGTAAGTCACACAGAATAAAACAGAAGGATGCATTAACACATCCAGATTAAGTATTATAGTGTATAGACTTGGTTACACTATGCATCAGACACTGCCTTACTCACAGAGACCAAGGCTGGTGCAGGATCCTGTCATCATCATTTGCAGAGATAATGATGAGCGCAGTGAAAGTTAACAGTGGCTGTACTACAGGATCAAGTGTTATAGGAAATGGGTGTGGTAGCGATAGACACAGGTAGTTAAGTTGTGGAGTCAGGAATCACATCCATTAACTTTGGAGTGAAGTTTCTACATTGTGACCACTGCACATGTGTACCATGTGACCCTATTGTATCAGTATTCAATACGTCCTGCTTGATGGTTAGTGTAGCACTTCCCCAGTGTGTACAGAAATTCCACTGTGGTCTTCCATGTGGAGAGCCAACAGATGGATGATGTTCATGACTCTGTGGATGTCCACAACTAGACATTGCACTCAGTGGACAGCAGGAGATATGGATGATGTGGAACTGCAAGACTAGAGTGGCTGGCCTACTTTGGATGGCTGTATTGAAGCCAATAAATGTTGGTCATATCCTTGATAATACCCATGCCTAGAGGTCAAAGGTGACAGTGATGCTTTCTTCTGTACACTTTGTGTGCCATTTGTGTAAGCTCTGCGTAAGTGTGGGCTGTAACCTTAGACCATTCAGAACCTTGCATGACCATGCTGACCATTTTTCAGCATCTCCATGGATGTTTGCTAACTGAGCTGCTGCTGCCCTTAGCAGGTATTTTTGTTCCATGTCCCTATATGCCATGTCACTCTTCATGCAGCTCACATAATCCTGAAATCAGTGTAATGGTTGCAATTCTTCACAAAGGCCAAGCAACACACTCATAATCATTGTTAAATTGTGTGTAGAATCTGTAACTGGGTCACTAACCTGCCCATTTGCTGACTGAAGCCAGGTGTGGCACCCCAGTCAGGAAATTACTGGAAGTCTTGGTGATGGTGGTGGCCACATGTCATTCCCTTATGGTTGATGCATGCTTCACAGGGGCAGTGCAGCTCACAAATGTTGTATATGGTGGTGAAACCTATGTAGCTTGTATGTGACTAATATGAGCATGGCATCCAGTGCTAAACACAGGTGACGCTAGAGGTTCAACCTGCCCCACTTCATGATCTCATATATGGGAGATATATGCATACCTGCCAATGTTAATATTGCTACCACTGCCAGTATACCATTGGACTGTGTTATGTACGTGGTACCATCATCATCAATCACAGATGACTTGCCAACATGAAATATACACTGACTTATTTGAAAGATCCTCCACCACTAGAGTCTGTGAAAGCATAAAGACAACTTACCTGTGGCAGTGTTGGACATATACCTCACTCCTCCAATATGTGGCACGCATACTAGTATATCACAACAAAACAAGACTAGTATATACCAATTGTTTGTGTGGCACATGGGCTCATAAGCTGTAGTGCAGGTTGTCAGGATTGCAGCCCCAATGAACCTGGACAACTGATATGCATATATATTATTCTCAATCATCCTTTCACAAGGGTAGGTCAGTTTGCAACAGTAATGGAACATGTTATGATTAACCTGGTGCATCACTTGGGGATTCATCACCACCTCACCTCCCATACCCAAACACCCACCAGGTTCTTCTCTATTTTATGGACAGGTATATTAGGAAATATTCCACCTCTGAGCAGCACTTCCTGTAGTAGACCTCTCCAAAGGAATATTCTCTGTCTTTGTCTTAACATGCCATATTGCATTAGTGATGCTGCATCATACCTTTACTACTGTCCTATTAACAACACATGGGGCATCAATGCCTGCAGTCCACCATGACACACTTAGCCCTGGAAAGCTTTGTAATGGATGTCTATACTATATTTGCATAGGGTCTGCAGCAATGCTTTTGCTGCTCTCTTGTTCTCATAACAAGACATGTATACTTTTGACTTATGCCTCTGGATAAGTGTGTGAATGCAAGACAGTGCCTGACATACTCCTTGTCTCAGCACTATCTCCTTGCATCCGTGAGTGTGTCACATACCTATCTGTTCATGCATTACCACTACTTGCATGCTTTGCCATACTGCAGAGATAATGGGCATGTTATCTTTCCCTGCTATTTTGCAGCAGTGTGCTGACAGCATGTGGTGTGATGTATGCAAAGCAGGCCACCTTTCTTCTGTATCACTTCTTGCAGTCTGTGTATATATGGTAAAATGTGGACCTCTCCCATGTCTGGATAGAGTATCCCTGTCCTACCCTTGTGCTTTGTTTACTGTTATGGTAAGACTCTGTCACAGCAGCACAGTATCCTGTCCTGCCCTTGTGTTCTTTTCATTGTCAGGGTGTGCCTCCATTTCCCAATGAAGGACTGTAACCTATCATGCCACTGTTCTGTGTTACTTCATATGAACCATTATTCAATATTTATGTCTTTTAGACAGACTTATGTGCATTCACTGCAGTCCTGAGGTCCATTACCAATTGTTTTGTCCACTGTCAGTATGCTTGCATGATAGTAGAATCTATTATCCACTATACCACTGTATTTGTATTCCTAAGCTGCTTGGCTTTATGTGATCTCTCAGTATATAGTGAGTGCATCCTTTATTGTGCTGAAATGGGTCTCATAGCATGCTAATTATATTAATGACATGATTTAGCATGATTGTTTACAAATCAATGCCGTGATGTCAAGACATACCTAGTATGAGGTGAAGGGGTTTGCTGATTTGGGCATAAGCTGTTAGAGGATGGGATCAATAGATGCCAATGTTGAGGAAGTGCAGTACCATCTTTGCTTTCCAAAGCCATAAATATATTGCAGCCTCATAAATTCATGCTAATACATCATTTGTGGTCATGGCTGAAGTGCTTAGTGTATGATTATTTAACTGTAACAAGCTGCTTGCTACAAGGAACTGCATAGAACACCACATGACCTGGCTATAATTCTCCTACAATGCTTTGCTAATGCCACATTCAGTGCTGCCATGTTCATGCTTTCTTTTTTCAGGCTAGGAGGTCACATGCACAGTATGTTTGTGCATGGACACTGTAGTGCTTGTAGCACCACCTGTACATGCTAGTGATACTTTCCATCTCACAGGCTTTCTCCCTGATAGTGCACATCTCATGGTATCCATAACATGTGGCTGTGCATGCGGGACTGCCACTTCCCACTGTTTCTAATGACTTAAGTGGACTTGGTCTCTACATACAGTTTCAGCACAGTTCTCTCCTGGTATATCCAAAAAGCTAAATAATTTGTCTTCTTGCTGCACCTGGAGTTTAGGGAGCACCTGCTGATGTGATATAATGGCCCCATGCATAATACTGATGTATGGTACCACTTTACCAAAGAAGTGAATGATGCCACTGGCATCACCTGCTGTGGTGAGCAGTGCCAGCACATGTACAATAACTTGCAAAGGCATCACCCTGACCTATCCAGCAAGGGAGAGGGGGAACAGAGGTTAGGAAGAGAGACAGAGACATCTGTTGTAAGCATTGTGTATATGCTTTTTCTGTTTATTTTCTGAATATTGCATGTTGTTGTCTTTGGCTTCTTTTTGCAGGGCACTTCTGTTTTGTGTCTCACAATGACCTGGGAGATTATCCTGAAACCAGAGGCTTGCCAAAGGAAAACTAACAGTCTTTCCAGATGGTGTTGCAAGTGCAGGATGTAGCTGTTATTTAAAACCGAAGTCAAGTTGTCATACACATGCACTAAGGTATTGCATGTTTTTCTCTTCTTTCTTTTGTTCCCTCTTTCTCCAGGGCAGATATCATGCAGCTGTGAAACATGAATGGCAACCTAGGCCAACACCAATGAAAGTGTTTGCTGCTGGTACATTAGTGATCATCAGGGCTGCCTTTCAGCAGGGTAATGATTCTCTGCCTGTGGAAATTGACCTTGAGGGATTATTTCTGGCTTTTGTAGCGCTGTCTTGGTAAGGAGTTGAAGACTGCTCCTCTGTGAGTGACCCAGAGGAGTTCCCCTAGATCTCCTTGTTTCAAGTGTGATGCACAAGGTCTACTGCAGGATACTCATATTTAAAGACTGGAGTATCTCCTTGTGTGGCTGATGGAGTCACACCGCTGCTCCTCCAAAGGCAAAATCTACCATTTACATGAGTCACAGAGGTGACCAACATCCATGTGGATTCTCTTCTTAGCCATTCAAGAGGTCCTCTGTAATCCACCCTATCTGTCATTGTGGTGGTCCCCTTACTTGTGTGGACATTGTATCCTATATATGTAGTCCAACTGTCCCTATCACCACTTGCACAACCTCAGTCTGCATGCCCTTACATAGTTCTCAACCATTTTGTGTCCAGTCTTCATCTGTCTGTATCTGTGTTTTGTTTCTTTGTCTAGCCTGCTATAGTGTTAAATAAATGGAAAAAGGGTAACTACCCCAGAGAAAAAGGCCCTTGCCTTCAGTTTACCATTGTGTGTGTGTGTGTGTGTGTGTGTGTGTGTGTGTGTGTGTGTGTGTGTGTGTGTGTATGTGTGTGTTACTCTGGCTGCTTTTGTCCTACTTTTGCCTTCCCCATCGCCACCTTTCTTCACATTTATGTAATGAATTGAGTTGGCACATTGTTGTGTTGGTCTTTCTTGCACTGCTCATGGTGTCTTCATTGTGGCTATGTGGCACTTCATTGAATGTGTAGATGCTCATAGTACTAGACACACAATCTCTTTGTGTTTCTCACATTAGTCAAAAATATACCAGTAGCACAGACACTTCAGTAGTGAGATTACTGGCATTAATGTAGTAGTTGTGATATTTTATTTTGTGTCTCTTTCCTCACATTGCCATACCAAATACATAGCATGCATTTGATCAATACTAATTAGCTGAAATAACTTTGCTATTTAGCATGACAACATTGCATTACAGATCTTTCCAAATAACGTCCACTCCTGTGCTGCCATGATGAACAAAATTATTTTGGGCTGCATATGTTGTTAGTCAAAACTGAATGTGATGAATTTGATCTATTAAATGTATTTTGATACTCGGTATTCTCACAGTGAACATACTCATAGTATGGCATGAATGCCCATTTCTAGACTATGGAACTTATTGGAAACACAATGGAGGTTTGCTGTTTTACATTCATGATGCAAAAAAAAATAATAATCAATTCAGTAGAACATTTCCTTCATGAATAAAACCTACAGTAGAATACTGTTGGCAGTTTAAATCAGAAACCCTTTATGAACATGCACTTCTTTTCAAAAATTATTTGTATTTTAACAAATGCCACCACCACAAAAGCATATACCGTCTAGCAAAACAATTAAAATACAGAGAACCAGCTGATATTTTTTGTACTTTTTGCTGACAACACATCTTTGACTGCTGCTGCTTCACTTCACTCCAAATAAATCTCAATATTTGGAATTTATGACATTTATTTAAACAATTATTTACATTGGGAAACTGCACTAGCATTATCACATGATGGAAAAAAATGAACAGGATAGGAGGAGTGGAAATGTTTTATGTGCCTTTTTAGCAAAATAGCCAATGAGGAAATTACGAAAATGTCAGTGATTCCATGGAAATGGCCAAAACCAGAAAGAATTTTAGGAATTTCACAATTTCTAAAATACCTGTATTTTTGGCTTGGTACTGGCAGTTGTGATAACATTTCCAAGGTGCTACACACTTTTCCACCACCAAACCAAGACCAAAACACTAAAGGTGGAGGAGTGTCCATATTCACCAAGGATATTCGCACCTCCAGGCTAGTTGCCCAACACAATGCATCTGAAATTCTCCAGGTGAAACTAACACTAGGTAAGACTGCAATCCAAACTGTAGCTTGCTACAGATCCCCCCACCATGCCCCAAGATTCTCACTACACTTTCTAAACATACTGGAAAATATTAAGATACAACCAAACACCCTAATACTGGGTGATTTCAACTACTCTGCCATTAACTGGGAAAACTACTCGGGTACCAACACCTTTTCCCAACGGTTATTGGAATTCATAAATTCCAATGCCCTGGATCAACTAATCCATTGTCCCATCAGGGTATCCAATATCCTAGACCTGGTCATTACCAACATGGAAGATAGAGACTCCACATCAGTGGTCACCCCCTCATTGGTCAGGTCTGACCATAAGCTAATCACCCTTGATATCTACATCCCAACCCCACCCTCCAGTAAGGAAACCTCTGTAAAAAACTTCTCCAAAGCCAGCTTCATGCTACTCAAGTCAGAAGTGACAAACATCATGACATCCATGCAGACAGGACCTGAAAGTTTGACTGCTGAATTCTACACTAAGGCACTGTACAAGCACATCCACTCATGCATGAATCTTGCCATCCCAAATAGAACCAAGATGCTCTCCTCCAAAAAAAGGAAGCAAATCTGGTGGTCCCTGCCAAAAACAAACTATACAACAGAAGGAAGAAACTGTTGCAGAAAAGAGGAAAATACCAGGGTGAAAAAAAAACCCTTACCAGCCTCAGTAAGAAGCTGAGATCCCTCATAAAATCCTCCAAAGCTAGTTACGAAAATAAAATTGCCAACGATTCCAAAGACAACCACAAGGCATTCTATAGTTATGTCAAGAATCTAAATGGCAATGCTTAGACCTGCTCTGAGCTACAACAGAATGGAATTAAATATACTGATTCCAAGGATATTGCCAATATCCTGACAGATCGATTTAATGCCACATTCACCCCCTCTCACCCCCTAAAGGGCCCGTCTCAATACCAAAAGATTGCCAAATTCCGGTAATCATGGCCACACAGGTAGAAACCGCACTCTCCAAAGCTAAGAATACAGAATCCATGGGACCAGAAGACATCCCGGGCTGTGTACTACATGAACTACAAAATGAACTCGCACCTCACCTAAGTGTAATGTTTAATTATAGCCGCACCTCAGGCTTCATGACCACTGAGTGGTGCACAGCTACAGTTATCCCACTCCACAAGGGGGGATCCACCTTGGATCCCAGGAACTACCATCCCATCAGTCTGATGAGCCTGATCTGCAAGGGCATGGAATGCATTATCATGGAACTTATAAACAAAGACATTAGAAACCTTCAAACATGGGACTCCACCCAGTTTGTGTTCGTGAAGGGCTGATGTTGTCTCCTGAACCTGATTGACTTCTTCAAATCAGTCGCCAGAGCTGTGGATGAGGGTAAGGTGGTCCACACAGCCAATCTGGACCTCGCCAAGGCCTTCAACACCATCCCCCACTCTGAAATCATAGATAAACTTATAAGCTGGGCATAAATCCCTACGTCACTCGATGGGTTGCCAACTGGCTTACTGACAGAACCCAGACTGTAAAAGTAGCTGACTCCAAATCCAGCTCCAGACAAGTGACAAGTGGAGCACCTCAGGGTTCAGTCTTGGGACTGCTCTTGCTTGGCATCTACTTCTCTGAAGTACAGGCCAACACTAATGGACTCTGCCTAACAAAGTTCACAGATGACTGCAAATTGGGAGCCATTATTGAATTCCCAAATATGTGAATATTCTACAAAACGGCCTTACAGAAGCAGATGCTTGGTGCCATAGCCATGGGCTCAAGCTTAATGCCAAGAAATGTATAGTTATCCCCTCTGGGAAAAGACATGTACCCCTGAATTACCACATAGGTGGCAGTACACTAAACACCAAAAGTGAGATGAGAGCCTTAGGGACACAAGTGGACAGTGGTCTCACCTTGGATAACCACATCGCCACAGCAGTCAGGAAATCCTTCTATGTAGCACACCTCATCACTAAGGGCTTTTCATCCGGAAAAAAAGGATGCCATTGTTCCACTGTACTCATCCCTCATTAGACCCATTATAGAGTACAATGCCCAGTTTGGTATGTACCTCAGAAGTCATCTGCAACAGCTGGAAAGGCCGCAGAATTATCTCACTAAAAGAATCATAGGCCTAAAGCAGATGCCCTATGCTGACCATCTAAAAAAACTCGGAAAAACAAAATCCTGGTGTCTGACAGACCAAGCGACTCCAAAGTGGTTTCTAAAAAAACTCCAGCTATACTCTGTGGCATATCATCTACTCAGAGGCGATCTCTGCTTAACATACAAGGCCATGTCAAACCCTGAGCTGTTGGACATGCTCCACTTAAAGAAATCCCAATCCCTCAGAGCCACACGCTCCAGGGATCTAAACCTTGTCATCACAATGAATAAAACATGCTGGAGGGTAGGCTCCTGACCCAGAGACTCCCCATACTCTGGAATAGACTGCCCATACATGTCAAGCAGAGCACCTCCTTGGCCCTCTTCAAAAGGAACCTTGACGATTGGATGGGAGATAGGAAATTCACCCCGAGGATCACATCAGTCGCCCTGCTTGACAGAGGTCCAGGGAAGTAAATACTGTGGGAAGAAATATCCAGGGAATTGTTATGGCTAGGCTTCTATAGGCCCTAGGGCTAATAGCCTAGTACCAACCTATGGGGTTCCACATATGTAATTTCACCTTAAACATTTAAACATCAGAGTCAGGCTAATTTGGATAGCAAAGTGTTTCTACCAAGAGCAGGATCCCTTGACCATCAGACTGGAGTAGAGTGGAGGGTGAGGTAGATTGTGCAACACCAGTAAGAATGCAATAAACCACATGGAAAATGAACCCCATTGTTGCATTAGCATAAAGGATGATTCCTGTATGCTGAAGGCACTCTCTGCAGGACTTTCAGAACAATGAATAGATTTCCTGTCTGTGGATGACAAATACAGAAGACCAGAAACAGAGTTAGAAGAAACAGTTGGTTCACCAAGCCATTAAGGATGCAGGCTGTATAAGGTTTAAGTTAAAAAAATATCCAAAACCCAACATTTAGAGAGTCATACAGATGTGAAGACTACAAAAGATGGAACTGGTAGCAGTGAATTGAGTTCCATTACTTTGGCAGTGTGAGAAACTTTGTGGTAGGAGAGTTGCACAGAAACATAGAAAAACATCTCTACCTCCCTACCCCAAGAAAATATCTTGCTTGGTGACTTTATCACAGACTGGCTTAACTGGTCTAGCCAAACTCCACTCACCTACATCAACCTCCATGGCTTTACCAAGTTATCACTTCTCCCACCAGGAATGACAAAAGATCCAAATGCCAGTCTATACTGGACTGGATACTCTTATCCCACCCATCCCTTGCATCCTTAATCGGTTGTCTACCTGACATTCTCAGTGACCACTAACCAACATATCTACTAAGAGAGAAATCTCCCCAAATAAGCCATGTAACTAAGAGACGTCAGAAATAAAAAGAACTTTAACCCTAATGACTTCATCAATGACCTAAGGTGTTGCAACTGGGCCCCTCTTAAACAATTACCCCTAGAAGAGGCAGTAATGTACTTTAATATAACCTTCATACAAATTCTTAACCACCGTGCCCCCTCTAGAGCCACAAGAATTTTATTTATTTATTTAACATTTGTTGACTAGGAATGTCCGACTAGGTTCCACAGAGCCTGTTTTCAGCAGAGGCCCAGGGAGAAACACTATAGATGCATGTCTTTGGAAAGTGGAGTACCCAGAGGAAACCCACGCACAACATGCAAACTCCACACAGAAGGCACCCCAGCCGAGAATTGAACCGGAGAACCTCCTGCTGTGAGGTGACAACGTTAACCACTGCACCACCGTACCACCCATAAGAATAAAAACTAAATATGCACCCTGGTTTACTAAACTCACCCAAACTATTCTCTTAGAAAGGGACAAAGCATGCAACCAATTTCACAAAAACAAAACCCAACTAGACAAACAAAATTACTCAGAATTAAGGAATAACGCCAAAAAATACATCAAAATGGACAAAATCAACTATTAACAAAATCTACAAAAACGTGTAATAAACCCTCAGAAGGTCTGGGCTGCAATCAACTCTGTATTGCAACCTGGAAAAACAACAACCCATCACCCACAACTGAGAACAACCATGGTAACATCCACACCCAGTTTAATAAATATTTTACTGAGACAATCCAAGCCCTAGGAAATAACCAACTGAATACTACACCCCCTTCTTAACAACGCACACACCAACTACAACAGAACCACTAGAACAACAAACTAATACATCCCACTTTACCTTTCAGCCAGTATCAACCAAAACTATTCTAAAACTTCTCCAAAAGCTCAAACCCACCACTCTGGCTGCTGATAACCTACCCTCAGAATACCTCCAAATAGCTGCACCAGCTATAGCCTACCCTGTTGCAATCCCCATCAATAGGTCAATCTCTGAATGCAAAGTACCACACATATGGAAAATCTCCTATATTATACCATTACACAAAGGAGGTAACTCCTTTGAATTCAACAACTACCGTCCTGTTGCTATTTTATCACCTTTATCAAAAATCTTAGAATGGGTCATACACACACAACTCATGAACTACCTTCAAAAAAAAAAATTTGCTATCAAAACACCAACATGGATTTAGACCCTTTCGTAGTACCACCACCGCACTAATAGCATTCACTAACAGCATTAATCAGTATAGAAATAATGGCGAACTAGTCTCTGTCATATTCTTAGACTTATGTAAAGCATTTGATATGGTTGATCATAACAAACTTCTCTATATGCTATCTACCTTAAAACTCAGTTTCTCCTCCTTCAGGTGGTATGAGAACTATCTATCAGGTCACCAACAGGCTGTAAAATGGCAGAACCAAATATCCTCTCTACTACCAGTATCCCTAGGAGTCTCACAAGTCTCCATCCTAGGTCCATTACTCTTCGTTCTATTCACCAATCAATTCTCATCCTCCATGCCAAAAGCCACAATAATTCAATATGCAGATGACACCGCAATCATATGTGCTGCCCCAACACTTGAACACCTCCACTCCCAAACACAAGAATGCTTCTGACAAGCTGAAACCTGGCTTAGTGACCACCAGCTTATTCTTAACCCAGCTAAAACCAAATTACTCCTCTTTACCTCTTATAGAGCCTTCCCCTATTTCGACAACTTCACTGTCACTTCTAATAACAAAACTGTTATTACCCCAACTACCCACACCAAACATTTAGGTGTGGAAATAGACAATCACCTAAGATTCGACTTGCATATTGCTCAAACTGTAAAAAAAAGTTAACAAAAAACTGGGGCTACTTTATCGTAGCAAGCAATTTCTCTCCAAGCAATCCAAAACCACAATAGCCAGGACACATCTACTATCCACCCTCATCTATGCATACCCAGTATTTACCAACCTCCATAAAACAGAACTATACAAACTAGAAACCTGCTATAATAAGACATACATTTGCAACTGAATCAGCATATAGTTTCATAGTTTCATAGTTTAGTACTAGACTATCTGCCCTGGGGCATTTGTAAGCCTAGCCATAGTGATGTGGCTTTTGCCACCACATGAAATGGTACAAAAATGTACAGAATAAATTTAGAATACTGTGCCTCTGTCTAGTAGTGACACAATGAAGGTCCCCTTATATAATAGAATTAGTTTACTGTGCCCCTGTCTAGCAGTGACTCAGATGTGACCCCTGGGGTAAACTTATGATCTCCCATCCACTCATCAATATTTCTCTTGAAGAGAGTCAGTGAGGGGCTCTACCTAATATGAACTGGGATCTTGTTCCAAAGCATGGGAAGCCTCTGGGTTATGAATCTATCCCTCCAGCATGTCCTATTCATACTTGTGCCAAGGTTTAAGTCATTAGCTCTCGTGGTCCTGATGGATTTGGATGTTTTGAGATGGAGCATGTCCATCAGATCCTGATTGGACATGGCCATGTACGTCAGGCAGAGATCACCTCTGAGCAGGCGGTATGCTACTGAATAGAGCTGAAGTTTCTTTAGTCTGGCAGAATAAGACATATGTTGGAGACCCTTGATCCTCTTGGTGAGGTACTTTTATGGTCTCTCCAGCTGTTGCAAATGCCGGGTGAGGTACATACCAAATGGGGCATTGTACTCAATCATGGGTCTGAAGAGGGAGGAGTATAGGGGTACAATGACATCCTTGGATCTGGATGTGAATCCCTTCATGATGAGGTGTGCAAAGTACAATGTTTTTCTAACCACTTTGGCAACGTGGGTGTCAAATGAGAGGTCGCTGTCGACTTGGGTCCCTAGGTCTCTGATTACTTTTTCTGTACTCAGTGGGTTGCTGTCTATGTGATAATTTGTGGGTACTTTGTTTTTCCCAAAGGGGATGACTATACAGTTTTTGGCATTTAGTTTAAGGCCGTGACTCCGGCACCAGTTGTCCGTTTCTGTGAGGCCTTTTTGTAGGATGTATGTGTCCGCTGGTGTATCGACTATGGCGCCTAGTTTGCAGTCATCTGCGAACTTTGTCAGCCACAGGCCTCCCATGTTTGCTTTAACATCTGAGAAATAAATGCCGAACAAGAGGGGACCCAGGACAGATCCCTGTGGGACACCACTTGTGACTGGCTTTGAGTCTGACATTGCTCCAGCGATTTTAACTTTATGGGTTCTGTCCTTTAGCCAGTTTGCAACCCATCTAGTGACATAAGGGTTTACGTTTAAGCTGTTGAGCTTATCTATGATGCCTGAGTGGGGCATTGTGTCGAAGGCCTTAGCCAAGTCCAGGTAGGCTGTATGGACTGCTTTGCCCTCATCAATGGCTCTAGTGACTGTTTCGAAAAAGTCAACCAGATTCAAAAGGCTGGATCTGCCCTTTACAAAGCCGAACTGGGTGGGGTCAAGTGTCTGTAGGTCCCCAATGTCTCTGTTTATGAGTTCCATAATGATTCTTTCCATAGCTTTGCAGACCAGGCTGGTTAAGCTTATGGGGCGGTAGTTCCCAGGGTCTGTAGAGGTACCCCCTTTGTGGAGTGGGACCACTGTTGCTGTACGCCAGTGTTCAGGTACATATCCTGTAGTAAGGCTAAGGTTAAATAGCATTTTTATGTGCGGGTTTAGCTCCTCTTGGAGTTCACGTAGCACGCAACCCGGGATACCGTCAGGTCCCATTGATGCTGTGTTTTTAGCTTTGTTGAGGGCGGGTCTCACTTGGACATCTGAGATGACAGGGAGATTACATTCAGCTGGGATAAGTATTTCTTCTTTTGAGGGTGAGGGAGGGGAGAAATTTGCACTGAACCTGTCAGCCAGAATGTTGGCAATATCTCTGGGTTCAGTGTATTTTTTGTTGTTGTGAACTAACTCTGAGCATATCTGAGGTTTTCCGCCCAGGTTTCTAACATAGCTGAAGAGGGCTTTGTGGTTATCTTTAGTGTCCTTAGCGATTTTTCTCTCAAAGTTGGCCTTGGATGTTTTTATGAGAGAACATAGTTTTCTGCTAATGTTGATCAGAGATGTCTTCCCTTTATGGGATTTTGCTCTGACGTGCAGTAGCTTCCTTCTTTTGTTATACAATTTGTTAATGGCTGAGGTCCACCAGACAGGACGCTTGCCTTTGGTGGAGAGGGACTTGGATTTATTTGGGATTGCAATGATCCATGCATTCTTGGAGATGTCCATAGAAAGCATTTGTGAAGGATTCGGCATTGTGGGATGAAGTATCCACTGGCCCAGTGGGCTTAAAGGATACCATCTCAGTCTTAAGAAGAGTGAAGTCTGCTTTTGAGAAGTTTTTCACTGTGGTCTTTTGCGCTGGGGGTGGAGGTGGGATATGCATATACAGGGTGATTAGTTTGTGGTCAGATCTCACTAGTGAGGGGTATACCTCAGGTGTGGAGCATTTTGTCCCAATGTTTGTGATGATCAGGTCTAGTATATTATCTCCCCTAGTGGGAGAGGTGACTAGTTGTTCCAGTGCATTTGAATTTATGAATTCCAGGAACCTTTGGGCTAGGATGTTAGGGCTAGAATAATGTACCCAATCTATGTTTGGGTAGTTGAAGTCTCCCAGTATGATGGTATTCTGTGATACATTCATATCCTCTAATGTCTTTAGGAAGGCTGAGTGGGGTTCCTGAGATTGGGAGGGTGGTCTGTAACATACTACCAGTTGTATAGCAGTTTTGCCTATGATTAGTTGCACCTGTATGGTCTCTGATGCTTCATGTGTTGCTACTAACCTGGAGGTGTGGGTGTCCTTGATGAATATGGACACTCCCCCTCCCTTTGTGGTTCGGCCCGGGTTTTGGGGCTGAAAAGCATGATACGAGGTATAGCCTGGTAGCGCTGGGGTGCTCTCAGGAGCCTTGAACCAGGTTTCAGTTACTGCACAGACGTCGATGTTCTCCATGCTGAGGAGTGCATCGAGTGCCTGCATCTTGAGATTTAGACTTCTGGCGTTGAGCAGCATTACCCTTAGTTTTTTCCATTTTTGTTTTCTAAGGAGGTGGGTTTGTCTTTTGAGCCTTGCCTAAAAAGGCACTATGGGGTGGTAAGAGCCTTAGCCAATATCCGGAAGCCCAGTGGTGACAGGTGTAAGCCATCCCTTGCGAAGCAGTGTGGCTTGTCCAACATGTCATCCCAGGCAGACAGACATTGGATCCCCTTAGAATGACACCAGTACTTAAGCCAATTGTTAAAGCTGATCATCTTGTCTTTGTATTGTGGCATCATTCTTGGTGAGGGCAAGATGCTGCTCAGGGTCAGGGTCATACCAGCCTGGGCTACATAATCGGAGAGCTCCTCTATGTCTCTTTTCATGCAGTCCAGGGAGGTACGTCTCAGGTCATTCACGCCAGCACACCACTGTGTATCTCTCCAAAAAACTAAACTGGTTGGAGTTCCCTCAACTACTTCAACTCAATTGTCACTAGCACATAAGTTATACCATCACTCAGATAAGATTCCAGCCCTCCAAAACCTAATACACCCTCACACCACAGCAAGAACCTTGAAATCAAGCACCCTTAACCTCCTTAAAGTTACAAGACATAACAATGATGCAGGTAAATCTCTCTTTAGCTGCTACATTTCCAAACTCTGGAACTCCCTACCTGCCCAAATAACATCAAATAACTCCGCAACACAATTCAAAAAAACTACTAAAACCCACCTCAAAAACAACTAGCTGTGCTCTTGTCTTACCCCTGGGTAAAGGCTGAATTACTAGAAATATCTACATTCATTGGCAATGTTAGGTCTAGCTTCTCAAGTCATGGATAATCTCAAATCTGGTTTCTCACATTTAACTGTCTGCTTTTATAAAATAAGAAAACATTATAAAACTATATACAAACCTGCTAAGTACTGTTATATCCTAGATGTATAAGGCTGCAATATACTGCATGTGTTGAATGTGTACAGAATGTATTATACTGTAAGACGAGTTTACTATCTGACAACTATCTTACTATGACCCTTGCTAACTGGCCATATTTATCTATGATTGTAAACCTGTTTTTTGTATGTGTATTCCACCATTTTTATTAACTTGTTCATATATGTTAATGTACCTCTTATGTAACTGGAGCTTTTCTCCCCGGGCCTCTGCTGAAAATGGACATGTGTCCAGTCGGACTTTCCCAGTCAACAAATGTAAAATAAAATAAAAATAAATAAATACATATACTTCTCATTACATATATTAAAAATGCACTCCACAGATAGATGTAAAAGGCAAAGGAGAAGAAATGTTATATTAGTGAGAATAATCTCAATTTCAGCACCATCTTTATTTTTTTTAATAGGACCTATTTATACATGTATCTTTCTGATAAACACTGTGGATCATAATTGATCTAATAGTAGCCCCTACTAATAAAAAAAGCTAAATTAATCACCTGTTACACTTACTCTCGTATTTCAGTTTTGTAAATTGTCACTAATTCTGCATTTTGAATTGAGTGATTATTACTGGAACCCTTTTTTCCTTTGAATTTAAAGTGCTAGAGTCAGAGAAATTTGAGCACATTGTTTCAAAGATAAAGCTTTCCTATTGCAAAGTTGCCAGTGAAAGAAGAAAGGCAAATATTTAGAGGGAGGAGGTATGTGTTTGCCTTTTCAACTCATAGTGGTGATGTTAGAGGTGACTTGTAATAACTACTAAGTGGTGAGGGGTTTGTGTTACATATGTTTCATACAAATGCCATTCAGCAAGCTATGACTATGATTTTGCACATTAGCTACAAGTTTCACATGGCAGAGGAGACCCCTGGTTCTATATGTTTTCCTGGTCATTCTGCAATAATCCCCATTCATCCCTCAAACTGCTTCATTGTACCTTTCCCGCTATGTAACTAATATACATGCACAGGTAGAAATAATGATATAGCAATCAGTTAGGTATCTAAACAGTCTTATCATAGAGACATTATTCAGAAATTATAAAAAGAAGACATTAAAATGACAAATCACTTCTGAACACTTTGACCAAATAGCGTCCGTAACATGCTGCTCTTCCTGTGATATTTGCTTGCTTATTTGAATTTGGTAAACAGGATAGTCTAGATAGGAATAATCATTTTAAAAGAAGGGCTAGACAAAAAGCTCCAAAAATATTGATGTATCTATCCCGTGCATAAGTGGCCATAGCTATAGAACATTTACCACCGAATCTTGATATGAAAGAAAGGAAAATGGTGAGAAAAAGCACCACGTGGAATTGAGAAGAGTTTGCTAAATATAAAACCTTAATTGTCGACACCACAAGCGCTTTCACAGACTAAGCTGCTTCTTCAGGTAATGTGTAGCAAAGTAAAAAACTCAGTTTAAATACCATATACTACCTCCCTTGATTAATCATGTGACATAAAGGAACTCAAATTATTTAAACAGTCTCATAAAAACATATGCATAGCACCTAAGTACAAAACTTATAATACATTCATAAAAATGCATATGTGACACACACACACACTTACACACACTTACACACACATATATATATATATATATATATATATATATATATATATATATATATATATATCTGTGTGTGTATATATATAAAACATAAAAAATGCAATAGTGCAAAGGGAAAAAAACATTCAACATCTTAGGTTCCTAGATTCTAATTTGAAAGATATTACTTGAACAAGCAGCTTAGTCTGTGAAAGCGCTTGTGGTGTCAACAATAACATTTTTTATTGAAACTGCTCTTTTTGGAGTCCCTCTCTCTTGCTGGATTAATTTTTTTGGCTTTCTTTACTGGAACTTCTTTACCAGAAAGGGTTGGTATTTTGTTTGTTAAACATAAAACCTGAAAAATATGAGATAATAGTTCATTAACTTATCTAGTGGTAATGTCCATGTAAATACCTAAGTTATATCAAACCAAGAGATTATTAAAAGCTACATTTAAACTGTACAGTGCAATCCCCTTATTCCCCTACATAGTAACCAGCTGTATATAGAACAGAAGAATAGGTGGGATTCCTCTTTCAAGGGAAAATATAAGAACAGAGGGTATAAGGGTAGATGGAAGACTAAGAAAAAAAGCTTGAGAGATCAGGAAGGAGGCTGTAATGCAGTGCTTGATGATGATGATGATGATGGTGATGATGAGAAGTTACATAACACACATTCCACTTCTGCATATGCTTTTTGCATTATTATAATTTACCTTTTGGCATCCTGTAGTACAAACAGTATGTCTTCTTAAGATACACATCTGGGAAATATTGTTGTAAATATGGCTGAAATCTAAACAAATACAACCATTTTGTTAAGAGTATAAGGCTGTTACAGGGTGCAGCTGCATCTATGCACTTTCATTACTTTTTGCAATTAATGCCCTAATTTAATATGATTGGTAGGAACAGCCACAGGCAAATTAGCTGCTGTTAAACTATGCTTATCTTATCCACCAGTACCATGGATAAGGCAGATACCCTGAATATAAACTGTTATCAGGCGTGATCTACAACTCAGATGGGTTGCTTATTGGACACTAGTGCTGTAAAGACATTTATTGAAGCAATGAGGTAGTCACAGCTGGTAAATGTCATGGGTCTTTAAATAAATGCTGTGCAAAGTGAAAAATGCAAGAGACCTTTTCTCAAGGATCTGTTCCTGAGGTGAGAAGCATATACAGAGGGGAAAGCAGAGCTTAAAAATATATGTAATGTCTTGGGTAGTATACCAAATTTCCCTGGTAGAATTGGTACATGTAATTCTCTACTGGCCTTTATAAATGAATTGCAGACCACAAATGCTATCCACACAGGAGCCCTCACTCTGGTAAGAGTTGTTGGAGATAGGAATGTTCAGTTTAGAAGCTGACAATGAGGGTATGGTGTGGTCTATATATCACTGCTGCCAGAAAGAAGAAGAAGAGGAAGACCGACAGCATTGCCCTTCATCTTCAAGAAAGGTAGATAAGTGACGTGAGGTCCTGAAGCAAGGGTGACTAACCAGATGCCTTTACTGCATTCAGCAATTCAGAATTCTGTATCAGGAGAGGGTTATCAAATGAGAAGGAAGCAAAGTATAAAAAGCAGTGACTGACAATTTAAAAGAAATTAGGATTAGGGAAGAGAGCTCAGCAAAAAGTTGGGTGGCCTACTGGGTACTGGTTTAAGTAAAGAAGCTAGATCTCCATGACAAATATAAGGTCCCATGCAATTGAAAGGAAAATGTCAGACACCCATAGAAGCTAAATTATTAGAGAATCAGAACTACACACAACAGCAGAACATTCTCAACAATGTGAGGACAGTTGAATAAATAAAACTAGGTTTGGCATATCTCACTGTGTCAATGAACCTGATGTCTCAGTTTTGATGATATTCCTAAGGAACAGGTGCAGATTTACTGTTAACTTCAGTTACTTAACTGGGCATGCTGTTATGTGCAGGAAAACAAAGGGGGTCATGGGTCAGGTCTTCTTAAAATCATGCTAAAGTTACTGTTTCCCTTATCCTGCTGTAAAAAATATTTTGATGAGAAAGAAAGAAGTGCCACTCTTTGGATGAAGTGGACATTGGAAATGTGCCTTCCAGTATCAATCTGTGCACTGATTTTATGAACTCTGTTTTTGAACAACACCTAGGAATGCTTTACATGCTTAATTTAACTAGGCTGAGTATTCTTCCCAATTCAGACTGATGATGTACTTTTAATTTCTGATTATTTGTGCAATGCTTTACCACGGCCCTGCTATGATACAAACTAAGTGTGTTGCCAGTATGCTGAACAATGAAAGAGGCTGCATGACTTAGTGAAAGATACATATTTTCTTAAAATAGCAATAAGCTGGGGTGCTTTGGAATCTCTTCTGTGAATGGAGAGAAGTAACTTATTGTGACTCTCGTAAGAATTAACAAGGAGTAAACTTGACTTTGTTCATTAGGGTAAGGGGTCATTCAATATATGGTTGATGTAGTTAATAACATAGAGAGTGGGACACTTCATGGAAAAGTACATAACAGTAGGAGGCAATTGGAGATCCCTAGTAAAAAAGCAACAGCTTAACAGGTAGGAATGGAGATTGAAGATTTAAGATGATCACACAGTGGAGTTAGACAGGGTACTAACTAAAACTAGTTATGTACTGCACAAGATATGATGCATGTTATTTGAAAAAGTTGGGAGGGAAAAATGCAAAGTGATGACAGAATGTAGGACCACTCTGTTGTCCTTAGAATTCTATGTCTTGAGCACCATCTATTGCTTTCAGAGCCGGATGTAGACCTCTTTGAGGCCAAAGATTTGCACAGAAATAACCCGGGCTGGGACACTAGGTGAGGCAGTAAGGAAGAAGGAGAAGCAGCTTATTATACTCTGTGGAAGGCATGTCTCACTGTAAAGAGGAACATGAGCTTGAAAAAGGCAGATGGGGAATAAGGAGGAACTTTTCCCTTCAAGCAATGAAGCTCTAAATGTCAGAAATTATAAAAATGGGGGGATCGCAACACATTTTTCTGTGATGTACATATCAGTAAGGGGGAAAACAGTGTTTTAATAATAATCAGGAAAAGGCAACACACTGGAAAGCAAAGATTACTAGAGAAGATGACTTTGGAAGGTGGGAAAAAGTGAGACTGGTGAGAGACAGGTGATTTTGGAAATTGTATTACACATATCATTCCAATTTTGTTGACCATGTTTTCTTTACAGATTTTTATGAAAAATGGAAGGAATGGAACATCCTTCAGATGGTCAATGAGGTAGTTGCTGGAGATTTCTCTGAGACAGGAAATCACTTTATAGCCTGTACAACTGGAAAACCTGAATGTCACAGGAATTCAATGGATGTTATATTAATTGGGAGAAAAGGATAGATATTCAGATACCTGGAAGAGGCACCATCCATTGCTGAAAATGTATTATTTTTCTAAGAAGATCCATGTCATTATATATATAACAGATGTAAACATAGAAGAAAAATGCCAATCAGATCATGCCTATATAATGATGATGGCAAAAGCTGATGAAACAAGTGTAGACGAGAGGTGATAAAGATAAACCCAATGGATGTGGGCAGCAGATGAAAGACACAGGGAAGAACGGAGCATTTATGGAGAGATATTTCTATTACTCCTTGATGATTCTAGTGCAGGTGAAGTTAGACACAAATGTACTTTGAAAGTGAGAATTGTGGCTGAAGATGGATACTTGAATAGACGCAAGGAGACTGTGCCTAAGGGCTTGGAAGATAAATTAAGAAAGTGGATTAGAGAGTGAGATAAATGTTGATTTGAAATACAGTCTTTGAAGGCAAAGATTAATGAGGTATACACTTCAGAAATGGAGAGGGGGAAGAGTATGCTATCAAGACATTTGGTGGGTTCAAGGATGGAAAATGGGAATGCTTCTTGCATGGAGGTTAATGGAAAGGAAGAGACGGCATCCCATATTAACCCTGTAGGAAATGGCAGGTGAAAACATTCACGATACAGGTGGAATTCACAAATCTAGGGAAGTTTTCTATATTAGCATCTACAAATATAGACAAGAGATGGGAAGAGGGACAGTAGAGAATATCTGATAGGAGTGTTTTGACAGGCAGGTTACAAGGCATTGTACACTGACTTCATGTTGCGAGAAGTTTTGAAGCAGCTGAGAAACATAAGAAGGGAAAGGCTGCCAGAGAAATGATTAAAGATATTCTCCATCAACTATGTAAACGTTTAATGAAGCCAGAACAAGTAGACTGATACCTGACTCATTTATCAGTGCTAGTGTTGTGCCTAGTCCTAAACAAGGGCAGTTTAAGATGGATCTGGTTAACTACCATCGAATCTCCTTGAGGAATGTGGATGCAAACTTCTTGACTACAGAGTTGTTTGAAAGGAGGAGTAATTGCTTGTTGGTCTACATGAATAGAAAAAGTGAACAATGTATTTGATGAAACTTGTAGGAATTCCTGGTGGAAGATCAGGATCGGGGCCTAAGGCTTATTTGCATTGACACATTTGAATGTGGTTTCTTGTTGAAAGTGTTAAAGAAGATGGGGACTGAGGTGAATTTTAGAATCTAGATCAGAGCCCTGTGTGATTATCAAAATAATCACCTGGTTACTAATAATGGATAGATTGATAGATGAGGTAGAAATGCAGAGAGATTTTAATTTTTCTAAACTTTTTCTTCCTAGTCATAGAAGTGGTGGCACAAAGGGTCATCTCTTTTTTTAAAGGGGATCTTGGAAAGGTGGAAGATATTTGGTCTCTTTACTGGTTGCAGGAGGGTTAGTACATCTTTGAGGTTTTTGGAAGGGTTCTGGTCTAGAATCTATTTGGACGAAGACAGTACAAGTCAGAAATGATTGAACCTAGAGGTTCACTTGAGAGGATTTGCTCAGAAAGTTTTGATGAAGTACTTGAATTTAAAATTTATGGACTCAAGGAATGACAAAATTATTTTAAATTATGACATACTGTTCTGACCCAGACATCTACTAGTTAGAGAGGGAATGGTAGTAGAATAGACAAGGGAAGACTTCATTTTCCAAGAAATTTGGTTATCTGGACAGTGTCAGATTTTCAGCTCTATGCCCTCACAGCTTCATAAACATATCTGCTCATTGAAAACTATGGAAACGTTGATGAGTTAGGGAAGGTAGAAGTTACAAATGAGGACTCCAACAAAAGGATACAAGCTGCAGCTGAAGTTCAAGGGAAAAGGGAGTACAGTGTTTGGGATGATACAAATAAATATATAGTGGTAGAGGTCTGGAAGTTGTCATTTTCTACAGCTTTCCAAGACAAGGCTGTTAGAGCAATCTGGACAAAAACAAGGGTTGTTTGCTGTTCAGGAATTGGGGTGACTACTGTAAGAAATAATAATACATTAAAGAAAAGTGTCTGAAATTTAAACATGTTAAGCTTAGTATAAAGCATTGGATAATCAGAAAAAAGTCATGGAGAATATTCAGAACATGAAAATCATAAGAGAGTATTGGTTAGGTTTGTGCAATGGGGAAGATGACCTCAGTTTTGGTAGATTGTGCAAAAATACCTCAGAGCAATTGATAACCTTAAATTAAGATGGAGTACAGGTGAGGGGATAGATTTTACCTCCAATAAATAAAAGGAGATGTTTAAGAGAACTAGGTCACTCACATGGATCCCAACTCTGTGGGATCAACAAATGAGGATGGTGTACATGTGTATTAGGACCCCTGAAGAGGTATGTGGGACATGGACTGTGAGAACAAGCTGGTAGTAGAATAAGAATTAAGCATACTTTGGAGCTGTCATTTGAAAAATGGCATCTTGGAATGCTGTATAAAAGAAACGGAGAAGATTTTTGTCAAGTTGGTATGAAGGATTTGGAAAACTGTACTACCCAGATGAGTTGGTTGATGAAAGGTGGAAAAAGTCCATCTTCGTCTCTATGGAATGGGTGAAAATGTTATATTTTGCAAAAGATTATAAGGATGGCTCAGAATGGAATTTAGTAATGAGGATACACAATAATCCAAAGGAAAAGAAGAGGGTATTATCAGCTGAAATTAATAGAAATCAGAAAGAAATAACATGATTACATGTAATCTTCAGTGAGAGTAGATGGGAAGGGATTGATCTCATTATGGAAGAAACATAAAGAAGAAATCTGCATAATTTTTCACACACCAGATTTTGGCACCATGAGTCTACTGCAATAATCTGCAGTGGATATAAAAAGTGTACACACCCCTGTTAATATGCCAGGTTTTGTGATATAAAAAATGAGACCACAATAAATCATTTCAAAACTTTTCCAACTTTTAATGTGACCTATAACCTGTACAATTCAAATGAAAAACAAACAAGTCTGTTAGGGGAAAAAATATAAAAAAATAAAAAAGTACAATAAGCTGGTTGCATAAGTGTGTACACCCTTAAACTATTACTTTGTTGAAGTACCTTTTGGTTTAATTACAACATTCAGTCTTCGTGGATACACACCTGCATCAATTAAAGAGACTCTGATTAACTCCAAATAATGTTCAGCTGTCCTAGTAGGATTTTTCTGACATTTACTCAGTTGTCTGCTACAGCAAAAGCCATGGTTCACATAGAGCTTACAAAGCATCAGAGGGATCTCATTGTTGAAAGGTATCAGTCAGGAGAAGGGTACAAAAACATTTCCACAGCATTGGATATGCCATGGAACACAGTGAACATAGTTATCAAAATGTGGAGAAAATATGGGACTACAGTGACGTTGCAAAGAACTGGACGTCCCTCCCAAATTGATGAAAAGACAAAACAAAAACTGGTCAGGGAGGCTGCCAAGAGACCTACAGCAACACTGAAGGAGCTGCAGGAATTTCTGGAAAGTACTGGTTGAGTACTACATGTGACAACAATCTCACATATTCTCCATATGTTTGGACCATGGAGTAGGGTTGCAAGACGAAAGCCTTTTCCTTCAGAGAAAAACATCCAGGCCCAGCTAAAAATTTGCAAAACAATACATCAAGTCTCCCAAAGGTATGTGGGAAAATGTGTCATGGTCTGATGAGACCAAGGTTGAACATTTTGGCCACAATTCCAAAAGGTACGTTTGGCGCAAAAACAACACTTCGCATCACCAAAAGAACACCATGCCCATGGTGAAGCATGGTGGTGGCAGTATCATGCTTTAGGGTTGCTTTTCTTCAGCTGGAACTGGAACTTTAGTCAAGGTGGAGGGAATTATGAGTTTCCAAATACCAGTAACATTTGGCCCAAAACCTTTAGGCATCTGCTAGAAAACTGAAGATAAAGAAGAATTTCACCTTTCAACATGACAATGACCCCAAGCATATATCCAAATCAACAAAATAATGGCTTCATCAGACGAAAATTAAAGTTTTGGAATGGCCCAGCCAGAGCCCAGACTTAAATCCTATAGAAAATCTGTGGGGTGACCTGAAGAGAGCTGTGACAAGAGATGTCCTTGCAATCTGACAGATTTGGAGTACTTTTGCAGGGAACAGTGGGCAAATATTGCCAAGTCAAGATGTGCCATGCTGATAGACTCCTACCCAAAAAGACTGAATGCTGTAATTAAATCAAATGGTGCTTCAACAAAGCATTAGTTTAAGGGTGTGCACACTTATGCAACCAGCTTATTGTACATTTTTTATATTTTTCCCCCTAACAGATTTGTTTGTTTTTCAATTGAATTGTAGAGATTATAGGACACAATAAAGGTGGGAAAAGTTTTGAAATGATTTATTCTGGTCTCTTTTTTTATATCACAAAAAACTGGCATTTTAACAGGGTGTATACAATATTTATATCCACTGTAAGTTCTCAAGAAACATTAAGTAGAGAATTCTATGCTAAAGTTATTTGGTAAAAAAATCCTTGCACTGTGCTATCAATTAGATACCTAAAGTTATTTTGATTTAGTGAATTCTGAACAGTAGTTCATCAAGTACTCATGATTATGTGCATCTCAGGAACCATTCACTATTTACATTTAATTACATGCCATACTCATGGAAAAGATATGGTTTTAATGTGATTACTATATAATGATGCAAAAATATGTATTGTCAATTGTATGCTACCTTCTGTTTTGTGACTGTAAAGTGTATAGCTAATAATGAACAATAATTAAAATATACACCCACATGCATTTTCAGCACTGATAACTATCTTTGCCTTCTTTCATTATAGAGTTGCACTTTCCTTAATACTGCAATATCCTTAGAGCATACCTCTCAAGTGTACCTCATTACGAGGAATGTACCTCATCTAGGGTCTTAAAAAGTCCACGTTAAGTTCCACATTGAATTTTGTAACTGAAATCCATTGTAAATAGAAATTAATCATATTAATTTATTAAAAGATCTTCTTTATAAGTAAAACCAGCATATTTTAACCATCCTATGACCTTCCTAGTTGAAGTTGTTAGTAAGCCATTAGTATGTGTTCCACATTTTGCCCATTTGTTCCACATTATGAGGGATAGTGTTCCTCATTTTGTAGATGGAAGGTTGAGAGTTATGCCTTAGAGGTTCCAGTGACACAACAGTAACAGACACTCTTTGCCTAAGTGTTTCCCAAAAAGTGTAAGTGCTAACCTCTCAGCTGTTCTTTAGCTGACAAAAGAAGAAAGAAAAAAATTAAAATATATCTTTGTCATACTACAATAGCTAAAGGACCTTATTTCACTGATGGAGGAAACTTAGCATTGTAGATTTGCATGTAAAGTAGAAACAAAGCAAACGTTTTGATCAGAGAAGGTAAAAGAAAATATTTTTAAAACATGCATATCTACTTCAGGCTTCTGAAGCAGTTGTACCATGGTATTCAAATTCTTCTCTACAATAGTACTAAAATACCTACCCACTCCACAATGTCAACAGCCCCAGTTTTACATTTGTTGAATTATTAACAGCTCAGCCTTAAAAGAGCATCATGTGGACTTCACAAATGTCACTCATTGCCAAGAAGTGAAGTTCAGAAGTTATTCCTGCAGATGCAGCCTCATATTTATTACTTTAGGTATTAATCACTTTATAGGGTGCCAACATCAAGAATATCTTGGCGAGTCAAGATAATTCATCTAGGGTTGGCAGGATGGTCCCTTGTGGCATGTGCCACCAGTGTTCTCACATTCTTGTTGTGTCCAACATAAAAATATGTGATAAAGTTATTAAGATAAGGGCAAGATATATTACTCCCGGGAAGTGGTCTATCTCTGTGTGCTCTTTTTGCACTGTGTTTTATATTGGTAAGACCCAGCGTAAGCTGGCACAAAGGATCGATGAACATCATTATGAGATCAGACATCAAAATGAAAACAATGCATTATACAGACATATTAAGGCGCATCCCCAACATTCATTCAAGTTTGCAGCTTAACATCAGATTAAATGTGATTCCCGAGGGGATCCCTGGAAGTTATATTTGGAAGAAAAGGAAGCCTGGTGGCAGATATATTTGAATGCTAATCTCCCACCAGGATTAAATGAAACAGTTTCCATCTCTAGCTTATTGAAACTTAAGGTTTTCAATAGATAGGGTATTTTATTTTCTATTCGGTATTATTCAACATCATTTTTTTTTATGGTTATGATTTATGGTTTATGAAGCATTTTAAGCAGTATATGCTTGATTTTTTAACTAATTTTCAGTATTGTTTGAGTTTGAAAACCATGCTGTGTAACTAATAACATAAATTGTTTGATTGGCTGCTGGACTTAAATAGTTTGTGACACAATAGTAAAAAAATGGTTTTAAATCTTTTAACATTGTCTGATGAAGTTTGGTGATTACACCAGATGAAAGTGCTCACCTTAATAAAGAGTTTTTGGGTTTTACGCTTGTGTTTCCCTCGCCTGCTTTGTTGTTTTATTACTCACTTTTATAAAACTAGGATTTAAACGCTGTTTGTGCCACATTGCTTTCTAATACAAGCGTGATAGAAAACAGACTACTTTGTTCAAAAGTTTCCAAGATAATGCCATTACATGAAGAAAACTACTTGAATGCACTTTCCCATTAAAGACAAACATCTTTTATTTACTTAACATTTGTTTACTGGGAAAGAACCCATTTTCAGTGGAGATCTGGGAAGAAATGCTCCAGATGCATGTCTTTGGAATGTGGAGGAAACCAGAACACCCAGAGGAAACCCACACAAATGCAAAGAAGACATGCAGATGCCACACAGAAGGCACGCCAGCTGAGAATTGAACAAGAGAATCTCTTGCTGTGAGGCGACAAAGCTAACCACTGCACCACCCATCTGATTTGGTCAAAGCTTCTGCTTTGTTTCATCCACCATTTGTCTTGATAGTGATATTTTGGCTGATGAAAAACATGGTATCTGATCTTGTCAGGTTAACTCAATCATGTCTTGCTGAGTTTTTAAAAAGAAAACTTGGCAAAAAAACAGATGTGTGGCACCTACTTTTCCAGCACTGAGCACCTCATTCTCTTTCCTACTCCAGCCTTCCACTATAAACAAGGTAATTATCTTATATCTCACCTAAGTCTGGTTTATCGTCCCTCCCTCCTGCCTAAATGGTGCTAACCTTATCTTTACCAAAAAACAAAGAATGTTTATTTCAACTCTATGACAAGTACTTTCTGGCTCACTCTTTGTTATATGAAATTTTTATGATAAATTTGGTATTGTCTCAGCATTATTCATCTAATATATTTTTGTTTTAAATCCTAGTCTGTGAAATATGTTTGTTAATTTCTGTTTGACTGCATGTGGAACTTTGCACCAACTAAATAACAGCATGTTTATTCCATCACAAATGCCTATCCATTTCAAACCTTGTTAAGATAAACAAACTAGCTTGGAATCCTCAACCACTAAATTGGAATCAAATACTAGCTGAAAAAATTCAATAAGCATTTTGATGACTCATTACACTCTGTAGGTATAAAAAGTATGGAATTCTAGTTCATCAAAATATGTCTATAAAGTAAATGCAGCTTTTTCTTGAAAAAAGTATGAAAACACATCATGACGTTATACTCATGTACATTCATAGCAAAATACACATTGAACATATTTTAATACTTTCTTACCAGATTCATGAAAACAATTAATGCTCTTGATGTATATACTAGGTTCATAGGTTCATAGGTAGGTACTAGGGTATCGACCCTGGGGCCTATACAAGCCCAGCCAAAAAGGTACATTGGCTTTTGCCACACAAGAAAATTATTTTCCTGTGCCACTGTCGAGCAGAGCCACAGAGGTGATCCCTGGGGTGAATTTCCTATTTCCCATCCAATCATCAAGATTTTTCTTGAAGAGTGCTAATAAGGAGCTTTCTTTGATATAGATAGGTAGTTTATTCCAGAGTATGGAAGTCTGTGGGACAGGAGTCTATCCCTCCGGCATGTTCTGTTTATTGTGGTGACAAGGTTTAGGTCCCTAGAGCGTGTAGCTCAGAGGGATTGGGATTTCTTTAAGTGGAGCATGTCCAACAGCTCTGGGTTTGACATAGCTTTGTATGTTAGGCAGAGATCACCTCTGAGTAGGTGATATGCGATGGAGTAAAGCTGGAGTTTTTTGAGACAGTCTGCGTAGGGCATCTGTTTGAGGCAGGTAATCCTCTTTGTGAGGTATTTCTGCAGCCTTTCCAGTTGTTGTAGATGTCTTGTGAGATACATACCAAAAGGGGCATTGTACTCTATAATGGGTCTAATGAGTGATGAGTAGAGGGGAACAATGACCTCTTTTTTGCTGGATGAGAAACCTTTTGTGATGAGGTGTGCCACGTAGAAGGATTTTCTGACTACTGTGGTGATGTGATTATCAAAGGAGAGACTACTGTCCACCTGTGTCCCAAGGTCTCTTATCACACTTTCGGTGTTAAGTATATTACCGCCTATGTTGTAGTTCATGGGTACAGAGTTTTTACCAAAGGGGATGACAATGCACTTTTTGGTATTGAGCTTGAGGCCATGGCTTTGACACAAGTCATATGTCTCAGTAAGGTCCTTTTGTAGGATGTCCACACCGTTAGGAGTTTCAGTTATGGCTCCTAGTTTGCAGTCATCTGCGAACTTCATTAGCCAAAGACCTTCTGTGTTAGCCTGTACTTCAGAGAAGTAGATACCAAACAGGAGAGGACCCAGGACTGAACCCTGTGGTACTCCACTTGTCACTGGTCTGAAGTCGGATTTGGAGTCTGCTACTTTCACAGTGAAAGTTCTGTCAATGAGACAGTTGGCAACCCATATTGTGACATAGGGATTTATATCTATAATTCCAGAGTGGGGGATGGTGTCGAAAGCCTTGGCTAGATTTAGATAGGCTGTGTGAACCACCTTATCCTTGTCTCCAGCTTTGGTGGCTGCTTCAAAGAAGTCTGTCAGGTTTAGGAGACATGATCTACTTTTACAAACTCGAAGTGTGTGTGGTCCAGAGTTTGGAGATTACCAATGTCTTTGTTTATAAAGTTCCATAATGATACGTCCCATGGCCTTGCAGACCAGGCTCATCATGCTAGTGGGGCGGTAGTTCCCGGGGTCCATGGTGACTCCCTCCTTGTGGAGTGGGATAACCGTTGCTGTGTGCCATTCAGCAGGCACAAAGCCTGAGGTGAGGCTATGCCTGAACATTGTACTTAGGTGGGGTGCCAGTTCGTTCTGTAGTTCATGTAGAATGCCCCCTGGGATGTTGTCTGGTCCCACGGATGCTGTGTTCTTAGCTTTGGAGAGTGTGGTTTTTACCTGTGCAGCCATGATTACAGGAACTTTGCATTCTTCCAGTATAGAGATGGGCTCTTTAGGGGGTGAGAGGGGGGTAAAGTTAGCACTGAACCTATCTGCCAAGATGTTGGTAATATCAGTTGGGTCTGTATATTTAGTGCCATTGTGCTGTAACTCAGAGCAGATCTGAATGTTGCCATTGAGATTCTTGACATAGCTATAGAATGCTTTGTGGTTGTCTTTAGAATCAGTGGCGATTTTGTTTTCATAACTAGCTTTGGAGGATTTTATCAGGGATTGCAGCTTCTTACTGAGGCTGACCAGGGAGCTCCTCCACTCATGGGATCTTACTCTCTTTTGCAAGAGTTTCTTCCTTCTGTTGTACAGTTTGTTTATGGCAGGGGACCACCAGATTGGCTTCCTTTTTTTGGACGATAGCATCTTGGTTCTGTTTGGGATAGCATGATCCGTGCACTCATGTAAGTGCTTATAAAGTGCAATTGTGTAGGATTCAGTAGTATAACTGTATTGTCCATCTGCATGGGTGTCATGAAGTTCACCACTTCTGTCTTAAGAAGCATGAAGTTGGCTTTGGAGAAATTTTTTACCATGGTTTCCTTAATGGGGGTGTTGGCAGGATGTGGATTTCTAGGGTAATTAGCTTATGGTCGAATCGGACCAATGAAGCGTTGACTTCAGGTTTGGAACACTGGTCACTCATGTTGGTAATGACTAGATCTAGGATATTGCTGCCCCTGGTGGGGGTGTGGATAAGTTGATCCTGGACATTGGAGTTTATGAATTCCATAAAGCGTTGAGTGAAGGAGTTGGTACATGAGTAGTTTTCCCAGTTAATGGTAGGGTAGTTGAAATCGCCCATTATTAGGGTGTTTGGTTGAACTCTAATATTTTCCAGTACATCAAGAAAAGAGGAGTGGGAATCCTGGCGCATGATGGGTGATCTGTAGCAAGCTACAGTTTGGATTGCAGTTTTGCACAGAGTTAGTTGCACTTCGATAACCTTGGCTGCATTATGCTGAGCAACTAGCCTGGAGGTCTGGATATCCTTAATGAATATGGACACACCTTTGCCTTTGGTGTTCCGGTCCAGGTTACATGGTCGAAAAGTGTGGTATGAGTTATAGCCTGGTAGTGCAGGGGTGCTCTCTGGAGCCTTGAACCAGGTCTCAGTCACTGCACAGATATCGATGTTCTCCATTTTAAGGAGTGCCTCGAGTGAGTGCATTTTAAGATTATAGACTTCTAGCATTGAGTAGCATCACCCTTGGTTTTTGCTTGCCTGTTCCTGTTATGGTGGTGAATTTGTCATTTGAACCTTGCCTAAAAAAGGCACTATAGGGGCTGCAAGAACCTTAGCCAGTATTCGGAATCCCAGGGGTGGCAGGTGTAGGCCATCTATGGCAAAGCATTGTGTTCTGTCGACCATGTCATCCCAGGCAGACAGATACTGGATCCCTTTAAAATGGCACCAGAAGCTTAGCCAATTGCTGAAGTCAGTCATTTTGTCCTTGTACTGCGGCATCATTCTGGGTGATGGCAGAATGCTACTCAGGGCTAGGGCCATACCTGCCTGGGCTACAGGATTGGAGAGCTCTTCAATGTCTCTTTTCATGTAGCCCAGGGAGGTACGTCCCAGGTCGTTCACACCAAAATGGACAATGACCGAGTCATATTTGTACTTGTTGTGGAGTGACCTGAGTGTGTGGGTTATGTGGCGGATACTATCAGGGTTCTTCTACTATTACTTTTGCTGAATATATATATATATATATATATATATATATATATATATATATATATATATATATATATATATATATATATATATATATATATATATATATATATATATATATATATATATATATATATATATATATATATATATATGCTGTATATCACCTTAACCTTAATCTTTTTCTGCAAATATTAGTTTTCTTCTTTACACCACTTTAAGTGCAGACTTGTTTTCCTACTGACTTTGTGTCCACTATGCATTTTTGCACACTGTCCCCTTCTAATCTTTTTTCTGTAATTCCTCCATACTATTATAGCAATAACCCACGCCTGGGTGTGGGTAATGCTGGATTTACCCACAGCTGGTGAGGTTTGGTCACGAGTGTGAAGCCCGAGTGGCCAAACAAAGACAACCGTGGGTAAATCCAGCATTACCCACGCCTGGGTGTGGGTTATTGTTATTATACAATGACATTATTTGAGAAAAAAATAATTACTTTTCTTAAATAATGGCATTGTATAATGCCTCCTTGCTGCCCTTCTGCAGCTGTCTGGTATTCTGCGGCAGTTCTGATGTACTGCGCATGCATATGCTTATGCAGTGTATCAGAGCTGTGGGCGGAAGCAACGGAGAAAGCAAGATCTCCGTTGCTTTTTACAAACTGTATTGCTATGTTAAAGGAGTTTAACATAGTGAGACAGCTTTAAAAAAAGCAATGGAGAATCTCTGTTGCTTTTTTTAAAGCTGTCTCGCTATGTTAAACCCGTTTAACATAGCGAGACAGTTTTGAAAAAAGCAATGGAGAAAGCAAGATCTCCGTTGCTTTTTATAAAGTGTCTCACTATGTTAAAGGAGTTTAACATAGCGAGACAGCTTTAAAGAATGCAACGGAGATAGGAAGATCTCTGTTACTTTTTTTAAAGCTGTCTCGCTATGTTAAATGAGTTTAACATAGCGAGACAGTGTGTACAAAGCAACAGAGATCTTGCCTTCTCCATTACTGTAAAAAAGAGTTATACTAATGGAAAAAGTCTGGGCGACCGGACCTTTTTCCATTACTATAACTCTGATTTACAACATGCACACTGACCAATCAGCATGCACGTTTTGGAATATTAATGGGGGTTGTTGTATAATTAACTTTATTCTGTTATGCACAGCACATCCTTCTAATGTTTTCCATTAATTTCATCATACTATATGTGTTTTCTCAGTTTTCTAGATAGGGCCAGTCTTAGGCCAACTGGACATATTTGGTCCAATAAGGTCCTGCGCTATGTAATGAGAGGGTCATTTTGTCTTATAACCCAGAGATTTGTCTGACAGATACTACAGCAAACTGAAGAACATTTTTCTACTTGGTAGTTTTGTTCCCCTAGTATTTTCAAGTCTCACTAATGGTGCAGACATTTCCTGTCATTCACTGCATCAGTGGCTTGCCTTGGACTATTAACCATGGCTTCATGTCCATTGTATGTCTCACAGTATTAGCTCTTCATGGTTCCATGGTAATCAGTTGCTGTTGCTGAGAGCTTATCAGGGTTTTCATCCCCAAACTGATCATATTGACCATATGGTTTAGAGGGTCTATTTCAGATGATTGACTTTCTGGAAACTCGAAAAACAAAGAGACCATAAGATTGAGTTTCCAAAAACCCAAGCATAAAAAAAAAACAAAAAAAACACAAAAATCTACGTTTTTTACATTTTTCAGGGGAGCAAGCCCCCCTGCACCCCCTGCAAATTTCATATACCAGTGAGAAAAATGGTAAATTTCCCAATCTTCGCTGTATGACAATCTCCATTCAGAAGGTTGGAGTTTTCAAAAACTTGATCATATGGTCTTGACCATATGGAGTTTGAGTTTTTGAAAACTCAGTCAACTGATAGGGACCCAGTTTAGTGTACCACTCCAGTTACTGTCTCTGAAGATAATAAGATCGGGCTCATAAATGTACCCCAAGGTTATTGCAATCTGTTTATGTTTCTGTTTTTTTTTTTTCAGTTTCATTCAAGTGACGAGATGAGATACCATGTTGTTTTCTAAGCAAGGTGGTGTATTGATCAGTCTAGGCTGTTTTAGACTAGATTCAATTGTTGGGCAAAGAATGTGAAAGAGAATAACATGTGAGCCAAACGAGAGAAAAAAAGGAAAGGAGGGGAAACAGAAAAGAAATCAAATTAAAAAGAAAGTGTACATTGAGAGATGGGGATACAAGGGGAAAGTTCACCTCTGTTTCATAGCCAGGATTAGGAGATCGGAGCAATACTATTACTACTTGTAACATGATGTTCTATAACAATATAATAACAGCTATGAGGGAAACATTGTGCTGTGATGTCATTTATAACATTGTGCTGTGATGTCATTTATATAGGCTTAACTTCAGCATTTGACAGGGTCATACACATAACTTTAACAAATAAATTAGTAGAACTAGGTATTGATGTACTCTTGATAAGATGGACAGCTGCATGGCTTACAAATAGGACATGGCAAGTATCGTACTGCAACTGGATAGGTGAAATCCTTGGTTACAGTCAGGGTGTCCCACAGGACTCTATCCTAGGCCCTTACCTGTTTAGATTGTAACTTTCAGACCTAACTTTTTCATCTGAGGTGTTCTACAGTCTATATGCAGACAATCTGAAATTTTGTAAACTGATTACATGTATTACAGATAAGACATGTCTCCAAAATAATTTGACTAAATTGACCATTTGGGCACAGGAGAATAATATGCTGATAAATACATCAAAAACTAAGCATATGAGATTTGGTAGACATAAATTGAAAGGTGAATATTTAATACAGCACACAGTGATTGAAACTGTAGAATTATTTAAGGACCTGGCTATATGGGCAGATTCAGCTGTGAGTTTTTCTAATCATATCAACCAATTGGTTAATGATAGTTATAGAACTATAGGTTATATAAAAAGATTTATAAAGTCTAGGAAATCAAAAATAATGAAGTCATTGTTTGTTAGTTACATTAGACCCAAAGTTGAATATAGAATAACAATATGGAAACCCTATAAAAAAACAAGCATGTGTAAACTGGAAAGTGTACAACGGAAATATAACAATCATGGATGTGAAAATTTAAGTTATTATGAAAGACTAAAATATCTGAACTTGTACAGTGTCTCTTACAGATATCTAACAGGAGATCTTATTCAGGTATATAGGGCATTTAGAGACAACTACCTCTGGGAATATTTGGGGTTAATAAAAAGTACTAGAGAATCATCAGACAACTTATGTAGGAGATTCTATAGGAATGAGAAGTGTACTAATTGTTCTCTGACAGAGTAGCTAATGCGTGGAACAGGCTACCAAACTACATTAAAGCAAGTGCTAGTTTAGATATTTTTAAGAACAGCCTGAATACTTATTATGGAAACAACTGTTTTAGTATATTGGCAAGCTAGAAGGGCATGATTGCCCTTGCTTGAAATATTTGTATGTATGTATGTATGTATGTATGTCTCTGTCAGAAAGTTACGTTCCCACACTGTGGAAAGTATCACATATAATTCCCCTCCACAAAGGCGGCCCCTCCACAAAACTAACCAATTACCGCCCCATAGCTATTCTCTCTCCACTCTCCAAAATACTAGAGAGATGCATACATTCTCAGGTCTCAGACTACCTCCTTACTAACAGCCTCCTTTCCAATACTCAGCATGGTTTCCGAACAAACCATAGCACCACCACTGCCTTACTCTCCTTTACTAACACTATCCTTCAGCATAAAAGCAATGGCTATCTCTCCTCTGCTACTTTCCTAGACCTGTCTAAAGCATTTGACATGGCCCCACACAAACAACTCATCTCTGTCCTTAATAACCTATCCTTCTCTAAATCAGTCACCAACTGGTTTCAGAGTTACCTGTCTGACCGCCAACAATCCGTTGTATGGCAGAATGACATATCTCCCCAACTACCTGTCTTCATAGGGGTTCCCCAAGGATCCATCCTTGGACCATTACTCTTCTCTGTTTTCACCAATAGTCTAACCTCTGCCACCAAACATGTCACACTCATACAATACGGAGATGACACAACCATCATCTGCTCAGCCCAGTCCCTACCCAAACTGCAAAAAGTCACACAGGAAGCCTTTTCCTCTGTTGAAACTTGGTTATCCGATGCCAAATTAATACTCAACCCAAACAAAACTAAACTACTCATCTTCCAACCCACCAAACATACTCAGAAAAAACTCTCACTTTAATATCACAGCAAAGGACAACACCACTATATACCCAACTGAACACACCAAATTGCTAGGAGTGGAAATAGACAATAAACTAAAATTTGACATTCACATATCCATGACCATAAAAAAAGTCCACAAAAAACTAGGAGCGTTATACAGAAATAAGCAACTTTTCACCAAAGCAGCAAAGATTTCAATAGCAAATTCATACCTTATCTCATAGGTTCATAGGTTCATAGGTTCATACTAGGCTATCTGCCCTGATGCAATTATAAGCCTAGCCCGATTCTGTATGGCTTACGCCACCCCTTGATTTGAGTATACTGTGCCCTTTTTAAGGTTTAGTTTACTGTGCCTCTGTCTAATAGTGACATGGGAGTAATCCCTAGGATAAACCTACAATCCCCCATCCACCTATCGAGATTCTTCTTGAAGAGATTCAGTGAGGTGCTCTGCCTCACATGAACTGGAATTCTATTCCAGAGTGAAGGGAGCCTCTGGGTTATGAACCTGTCCCTCCAGCAAGTTCTATTTATTTCTGTGCTGAGGTTCAAGTCTCTCGAGCATGTGGCTCTAAGGGATTTAGATTTACTGAGGTGGAGCATGTCCATTAATTCTGGATTTGACATAGCTTTGTATGTCAGGCATAGATCGCCTTGAAGAAGGTGGTATGCAACTGAGTAGAGCTGGAGTTTTTTTAACTGAGCAGCATATGGCATCTGTTTGAGACCCTTGATCCTCTTGGTGAGATACTTTTGGGGTCTTTCTAATTGCTGCAGGTGTCGGGTAAGGTACATTCCAAAAGGGGCATTGTATTCTATGATGGGCCTGATGAGGGATGAATAAAGGGGCACGATTACCTCTCTTGATCTAGATGTGAAACCCTTCGTGATGAGGTGGGCTAACCACTTTGGCAATGTGGTTTTCAAAGGAGAGATTGCTATCAACTTGGGTCCCCAGGTCCCTAATAACTTTCTCTGTACCTAATGGGTTTCTGCCTATGTGGTAATTTGTGGGCACATTGTTTTTGCCAAAGGGTATGACTATACATTTTTTGGCATTTAGCTTTAAACCATGGTGCTGGCACCAGTTATCTGTCTCTGTGAGACCTTTTTGAAGGATGTTTGTGTCAGCTGGAGAGTTGATTATGGCACCCAGTTTGCAGTCGTCTGCGAACTTGGTGAGCCATAGTCCTCCCACGTTTGCCTGTACCTCAGAAAAGTATATACCGAACAAGAGTGGTCCCAGGACAGAACCCTGTGGGATGTCACTTGTGACTGGTTTCGAGTCTGACATGGCTCCAGCAACTCTCACTCTGTGGGTTTTGTCTTTGAGCCAGTTTGCGACCCATCTTGTGACATAGGGGTTTATATTTAATCTGGATAGCTTATCTATGATGCCCGAGTGGGGTATTGTGTCAAATGCCTTTGCAAGGTCCAGATAGGCTGTGTGGACTACCTTCCCTTCATCTATGGCTTTGGTGACTGTTTCAAAGAAGTCAACCAGGTTCAAAAGGCAGGATCTGCCCTTGACAAAGCCGAACTGGGTAGGATCTAGTGTCTGTAGGTCCCCAATGTCTTTGTTTATGAGCTCCATGTTGATCCTCTCCATAGCCTTGCAGACTAAGCTAGTCAGGCTTATGGGGCGATAGTTTCCAGAGTCCGTAGAGGCTCCACCTTTGTGGAGTGGGACCACTGTTGCTGTACGCCATTCTGTGGGCACATATCCTGTAGTGAGGCTGAGATTGTATAGCTGTTTTATTTGAGGGATTAGTTCCTCTTGGAGTTCATGTAGGACGTAAAATGGAACGCCATCTGTTCCCATGGAAGCAGTGTTTTTTGCTTTGGAGAGGGCAGCCTTCACCTGAACATCAGAGATGTTTGGGAGGCAGCCCTCTGCTGGGATAGATACTTGCTCTTTTGGGGGAGGGGTGGAGAAGTTTGCACTGAACCTGTCTGCCAGGATATTGGTGATGTCTGTGGGTTCAGTGTATTTTTTGTCGTTTAGAATCAACTCAGAACAAGTCTGGGAGTTGCATCCCAGGTTTCTAACATAACTGAAAAAAGCCTTATGATTGTCTTTGGTGTCCTGTGCAATTTTTCTCTCGAAGCTGGCCTTGGAGGATTTTATGAGGGATCGTAATTTTTTGCAAGTACTGATCAGAGATGCCTTCCCTATTAGGGATTTTGCTCTATCATGTAGTAGCTTCCTCCTTCTGTTGTACAGTTTATTTATGGCAGGGGTCCACCAGACTGGATGCCTGCCTTTGGATGATTGGGTCTTGGTTTTGTTTGGGATAGCATGATCCATGCATTCCTGGAGATGTCCGTAGAATGCGTTTATATAGGATTCTGCAGTTTGGGCCGTAGTTTCCACTGGCCCTGGGGCCTTGAAGGATTCCACTTCAGTTTTGAGAAGTGAGAAGTTCGCTTTTGAGAAGTTTTTCACTGTGGTTTTCTGGGCTGGGGGTGGGGTCGGGATGTGGACATCCAGTGAAATTAATTTATAGTCTGATCTTACCAATGAGGGATATACTTCTGGTGTGGAGCATAGAGTCCCCATGTTGGTAATGATCAGGTCTAGTATGTTGTCCTTCTTGTGGGAGTGGTGACTAGTTGTTCCATAGCATTTGAGTTTATAATTTCCAGGAACCTTTGGGCTAAGGTGCTGGGGCTTGAGTAGTGCTCCCAGTCAATGTTTGGGTAGTTGAAGTCACCCAATATAATGGTGTTCGGAGAGATCTTCATGTTCTCCAATGTTTTCAGGAAAGCCGAGTGGGATTCCTGACTTTGAGAGGGTGGTCTGTAGGATGCTATAAACTGAAAAGCAGTCTTGCCCACTGTTAGTTGCACATGGATGGTCTCCGATACTTGTGCAATGCCACTAACCTGGAGGTGTGGATATCCTTGATAAATATGGAAACTCCCCCTCCTTTTGTGGTTCGTCCGGGTTTTGGGGCCGAAAAGCATGATATGAGGTATAGCCTGGTAGTGCTGGGGTGCTCTCTGGAGCCTTGAACCAGGTTTCTGTCACTGCACAGATATCGATGTTCTCCATACTGAGGAGAGCTTTGAGTGCATGCATCTTGAGGTTAAGACTTCTGGCGTTTAGCAGCATTACCCTTAGTTTCTTGTTCCTTGTGCTGTCTATGGGGGTGGGTTTGACTTTTGAGCCTTGCCTAAAAAAGGCACTATGGGGGCGGCAAGAGCCATTGCCAATATCCGAAAGCCCAGTGGTGACAGGTGCAAGTCGTCCCTAGCGAAGCAACGTGGCTTGTCGAGCATGTCATCCCAGGCTGACAGACACTGGATCCCCTTTGAATGACACCAAAATTTTAGCCAATTGTTAAAATCGATCATTTTGTCTTTGTACTGTGGCATCATTCTAGGTGAGGGTAAGATGCTGCTCAAGGTCAGGGTCATACCAGCCTGGGCTACATGATCAGAGAGCTCCTCTATGTCTCTTTTCATGTAGTCCAGGGAGGTACATCTCAGGTCATTCACACCAGCATGTACAATGACTGAGTCATATTTGTATTTGCTTTGGAGTGACCTGAGTGCTTGCGTTATGTGGCAGATCCTAGCACCTGACAGGCAGCTCACCGTGACCTTCTCTTTATTCTGCCTGGTGAGCGGGATGTCAGTGTGTCTGACAATAGAGTCACCTATTACAAGAGTATCAGGTGTGTTATTCAGCCTTAAGGGCTGTGGCTGCTTGGCACACTGACTTTGTGGGCTATGTGTTATGCGTGTTTTGTTTTGAGGTAGCGTTTGCTTGGATGTCTGCTTTGGAGGTCACTGTTGCTTAGGTAGATTTTTATTTAGAGCCTCCGAGTATGTTTTTGTGTATTTATGTGTTTGGTTCGCTGATGTGGTGGGACTATGTGATACTGGAATTGTGTTGTGTGAGGTTACCTTCTCCTCCTGACTGGTTACACCAGTTTTGAGATGAGAGAGCTCAGCCTCCAGTTTGGCTAAATAGTTGCATCTCTCACATATATTTGAACCTGTTTGGAGGAGGAGAGGGTTGTCCATGTACATGAGACAGTTGTAACTCCACCCTACTTTATGCCTCTCCAATATATACCAACCTAAGGCAATGCGATCTAAACAAGCTAGAGACCTGCTATAACAAAATTGCCAAATTCACCACAGGGGCATCCTACTATAGTCACCACTGTCTCTCACTTGCTGAACTGGGCTGGTTTGAACTCCCTCACCTCCTTCAATGGTATCAACTATCACTCACCCACAAACTAGTAAACCATCCACTAAATGTCCCATCCCTCCAGAATCTACTCCAACCCTATTGCACCACCAGACCACTAAGATCCAGCAACAAAAATCACTTGCAGATCACTAAAGCCAATAACTCTGCTGGTGAAGCACTATTCATTTGTGCCATAGCCAAATTATGGAACTCCCCCCCCCCATAATTACCTCCGTACCATCATGCACCCACTTCAAAACTTTACTAAAAGCGCATCTAAAAACATGCTGGCTATGCCCTTCCAACTCTCACTGTAATATCACCCACTCCATCCAACCACTACCTTTCTTTCCACCCCACTAACTACCTTGATTATAGCAAGCTTAGATGCTCATAAGCATACTACTTATTATACAGCAGGAACTTCTTATTGTAACATTTGTTAATGTTTGTAATGTACTACGCAGATAAAGATTCTAGTTGTCTACTGATGTACTATGTTCTTCATCTGTAAATATGTTTGTAATTAATTGCTATGTTAAATTGTTAATCGCTATGTAATCCAATGTAACTACTGCCTGTTTATTTTAACTGTGGAGCTTTTCTCCCCGGGCCTCCACTAAAAATGTACCTACGTCCAGTCGGACACTCCCGGTCAACAAATGTAAATAAAATAAATAAATAAATATGTATGTATGTATGTAAGTATGTATGTACTAAAGGAGCTGGGGAACATGTTTACTAGGAAGACAGGATGCACCCAGCTGACGACTCACTGTGTGGACCTAGAGACTCAATTTCCCAACAAACAGGTCCCTTATACTATACCTGAGTGAGTTAGGTAGACACTGAGAGCTGAGATACAGAATATGTTGGATCTGGGGGTAATCCAGGATTTCAATAGTTTAACATGTCTTATGGCAAAAATATAAACTAATAAATAAACATTGTTTTGTTTTTATACACAGTGATAGCATATATTTCTTGTACCTAATGTGAAGTCCAAGAAGCCTCCAAGTGGAAGGAAAGCTGAGTGGCAGATGATGAGATTCAGCTGAGGGCCTCCACCAAAATGTTCAAAATTGGGCCTTGCAATTGCTAAGGCCAACCTTGTTTCCAGATATATTTAAAATGATTGTACAATATCGTACATGCATACACATACAGTTAAGATTTTTTCTTATAAATATTTGTTACTCATATAAAGCTGTATATACTGAATATATTTATCTTAACTGTGGGTTGTACATTAACATGTATGTTAATTATATCACTAACTTTTATCTAACTTGATATTCCTATTAAAATATATGAAATAAAGAATGTATGTTGATCATGAAGCTGTCCATGGGTCTTCCTTGAAAAGAACTGACCTCAAAGTGTCCCAATAAACTAAATAAGATAATCAAGGAAGAAACTAAGTATATAAGGGAAAAAAAACAAACAATAAATAAAGGTTTCATGAATCCCTGCTTTGGACAGCACTAATGCTTATATAATGTAGAGGTTCTATTTAACACCTTGTACTGTCGCAGGGGAGGAGCAATTGCAGCATGAGGAATAATAGGATAAATTATTCCTTTAAACTAGAATGACTGCAAGCAACATGAAAATATGGGGTAGGGATTCTCAAAATAGGAATGCTATGAATTGGAAATGGGTATATTTACAAGACCTATGGAGAAGGTGCCAAAATACAGGCGCATGGGGGGGAGGGGAAAGTGTGTTGTCTCATCTACATCTGGAAGAGTAGGACACACTAGATATCAATGAGCAGATGTGTATCCAAGTTCTGTGAAGACCATGTGTCCTACAAGGTTGTACTGATCCAAGGAATCTCTTCTTCCATAGAATATGAATCCTGAATTACTCGGGATAAGATATGGGAAGAATACCACTCAAGTGTGGCCACCATCCCAATACTGGGGCATCTGGGGACTGTGCATAAGCATGCCACAAATGCAGAATTGGAGCAGAGACCCTTGATACTCCCTGAGGTTGTTGCCAAGGAAACATAACCTACAATCCTTTCCACATTGACAAGTAACAGGACTGGGTTCTACACCTTTGTGGTCAAGACAGAGCCCTTATTACACAAAGCTCGTGATGCTACCTCATGAGCAGACATATGATTGATGTTTGACCTCTGACTCTTCATCGTCCCATGATTCTTCAACGTCATCCTGGGATAATATGAGGGATGACCTGCATGAATAAACCTCTACTGGTGTCATACTATGAGGCTGAACAAGGCCTGCAGTGTCTTTCTTCATGTCTCAGAGACTGTAATGAAACACTGACACTTATTGCTCATAAGGTGGGGGCTGAAGAAGATTTAGAAAGTTTCAGCTTCTTCAACTACATGTGGAAAAATATTCAAGTTCTCTGAGCAGCAGAAATTGACTGAGTATCACAAGAGTTAGGCATACTCTTCTAGCCACATGTGTAACAGACCATGTGGCATATACTTTCAGGACAACATGCGACCATGACTACGAGAGAGACACATTTTGTTAACCTGGATGAAGCAAAATATGCAGTCTGAGACTTATTGTAGAAGGCTTCTAAAGTCAAAGGATATAGATATATAGATATGCACCAGGATTTAATTAACTCCATGTAGGGTCCATGTACATGGCCACGGTTCCCCACTTAGCAGCGAGCTATGCATATTAATGATGGTATGTTTCCGAGGGATAGCATAGTAACAGGGATATTGAATCCATATAGGCAGAAGTGCAGAGGCTGGTCGGATGTTATGTATACGGTGAGACTCTCTGCAATGTTCAGTGCTACTGGTGAAATGTGTTAAAAGTTTGTGTATTAAATGTAAAAAGTGTTATGTCTGTTTTTTTCTTCTTTATTGTTTTTTTAATGCCCATTTGCATGGCACAGTGCAGAATGCAGCAATGCCATGCCACTCTTACACATACACAGCAGACACCTGCCAGACATCTAAAAAAGAAACCGGATGAAATTAATTATTTATTTCTGCTTTTATTTGCACCTGCTTGAACCCATTTGCATGGAACTCAGAGACTGCTTATTAGTATATGTGAAGGTATACTACTTTATATGCTATCCAAGTAGCTAAATGGGTAGAATGATGATCTAAATTTTCGTAGGTCCTGGGTTTGAGTCCCTAGCACACATATCATTTATTGAATGTGACGTAAAATGTCTTTTAAATTAAAATCAATATTTTTACATTTGGGAGAGCTGGACAGTGCTAAGCATTGCTTAAATGTGGTTAATGGTAATATTGTTTGCAAGTTGCTAAGTTTGCTATAACAACGATTCTGCAAGTTTTTGCACTGCTTAGCTTTGTTTTACTGGTTTGCTTGATGCTAAGCAATGCAGCGCTTTTTTTGAATGTTACTGAATGATGTGTAAGGCGGGAAAACAGCATATATTAAGGCCAATAGGCAGGAATTCTGCATAATTTGCTGGAGTCTGCTTATCTGCTGATATGCCAGGCAGTGTTGGAGAGGGTGGGCACTTTTAGGCACAGAGATAGAGTGTGCAGTAGTCCAGAGTTTTTGCTGGACTCCTCATATAGAATTATGAACCTAGGCTATTGCTTCAGTGTGGTTACCAGGGCTCAGAGTGTAAGGCTGAGGCCTGAGATTGGTTGGCCAGGAATCTTACCAGTGCTACTGGTATCCCCCACACTGGTGAGCAGTGTCATCACCATTATGATGACCTGAAGCAGAGAAATAGGGAAACATTGGACACCTGGGTCCAGGAGGCTAGGACTGGGCATGCCCCACAAATATGTAAGCATTTTTTCCATTGTTTTACCAAAATACAAGCTAAATGTGTGCAAAATTGGTATGCATAATGGTGTGCTTCACTCCTAACAGCTATAGCTGAGAGTACTTGCAATATTCAGTCCCATGCTGGGCGCCTGACCAGGTTACGCCATGAGTGTGGTAAGTACGGATATATTATGCTACCTGTAGTGCAGTAAGCAATAAAGAATACAAAAATGTACTGCAATAACGAATAAACAATAAAAACTGTAGTGCAATAAATGGGGAATTGCAAATGTAGCACAATAAATGGGCAATTAGAATTGTAGTGCAATAAATGAACAATAACAAAAGTATTGCAATAAACAAAAGAATTATCAGCAATGCCAATAAAGTGTTAAGCAGCATTGTGGTTTCCTAAATAAATCTGTCTTAATATTTGCAGCACTGCGGTATTCAGTGCATGTGTGTTCTACTGTCACTGAAATCAAGTGTAAAACTGTAATAGCTCTCCAATGCAAAAGGAATGTCCTGTAAAATGTACTGCACAACTCATAGTATGGTTCAAGGTTGTCTCCAAGCCAATTTCAGTCACATAATGCTCACATTTTCTTCCACTCCTGGGACAAAAGGTATATGGCTCAGGTATCCCACTTTATGAGCAGACAGTGCGTGCAGATTTCACAGAGAATTACCAGCAAAACCAACAAAAATGTTAAGCAGCGTTGTGATTTCCTAAATAAATCTGTCTTAATATTTGAAGCATGGCTGTATTCATTGCATGTGTGTTCTACTGTCACTGCAGTCAAGTGTAAAACTAATAGTGCTACAATGCAAAAGGAATGTCATGTAAAATGTTTTTCTCAACTAATAGTATGTTTCTAATTTGTCTCCAGGCCAATTTCAGTCACATAATTCTCACATTTTCTTACACTCCAAGAACAAAAGATAAATGGCTGAGGTGTCTCACTTTATGAGCAGATGGTGTTTATAGATTTTACAGAGAATTATCATCAATACCAGTAAAGTGTTAAACAGCATTGTGGGTTCCTAAATAAATCTGTCTTAATATTTGCAATAGGACTGTAGTCATTGAATGTCTGTTCTAAGCTGCTCATGTCAATTGTTACATTATTTGCAGATGTCCCCTGCAGTCACAGCTATCGGATTCTACTTCCATGCCTGCCATCTAAGTCATCATGCCTGTCTAGTTTACTTAATGTACACAAACATGCTTCTCAACTGTCACAGTTTTTCGCAATGTAATTACAACTGGCTAATCTGCATATTCTATGATTTTCACATAAATGATTACCTGGAATGCAATATATTTTCAAATCCATTTACATAACACCTTGGTATTTATTTAAGTCTACATTATGTGAAACTGTTTTGTGTAGTTGTGTACCTGCATTTGTTACTGCTTGGCCCATACTGTCCCATGCTAACAGCTTGAGACATATGTATGTGCTATGTCAGCTATAGAAGAATTGTAGTTACTGTACACTCAACTGACACTGCACACCTGTAGACATTTGTGGTTGTACTCTGTTTAGTAGTATTACCTGTGAGGAAACTAATGGTATGCTTTTAACTCTCTCTCCGCCCATTATCTTCTTTAATTTATTATTTTTATTATTATGATTTAATATTAACATATTTTGTTACACTGTTTTAGCGGCCTTATGCTTTAATTCATACTGGTTTGCTATTAACATCCTTACTGCCATGTTACTTAATGTTGTGTTACACATATTATACCTTAACATGTATTTGGATTAATAAATATTATGTTCCATTCTGTTAATACTAATATTGGTTTGGTTAATACTAACTTTAACTTATTTTTATAACTACTTTACTACAGTGCATCAAGGTTGGCCAGTTCCTTGTGATCTGCCTACCTTGCCTCCTCTGGCTATGGCACTGGGTCCCAGCACATTTGTAACCCAGATTGGTGGTGCCCCCTCTGCTGCAAATGCACTACCTCTGGCAGGGGGTAGTACCACCCCATGGGACAGCGAGGAGCCCCCATCTGGGAGTGGTAGTGGAGAGGGAGTTGTCACCAGTGATGAACTGCTGGGTTTGGTGCACAGGATCGCATACAGTAGGTTTGGATGACACCTGCATCAGATGGAGAGCATGCTGCCCACCCTGGTGGGGCAGGCTTGCCCTGAAGCCCAGCCTCCACCACTGCCACCCTTGGGGCAGTGATGGAGCAGGGTTGACAGTCCCATGCATGTGGCTGTGAGTCATACTGCTATCTTGTGGAGGCATTAGGGACTGAGATTCCAAAACACACTCCCCATCCAAGGTGTTTATCCCCTCTTGTGTCACACACCACCTCTGTCTGCTGTCTTGTCTGTCTGCAAAAGCTTCCTCACCTACCCAACTTACCTCTCCAACACATACCTATGTCTCTCCCCCAACATTCCATTCTCACCTTAAAAAAAATGGGCATCTGTCCCCACCAAAAAAATTTGTCCCATACATAGCTCTCCATTTCGCACGTGTCCACTGGACACACATAATTTGGTCCAATTGGCTTAACAATGCAATTACATTGTGCTCACATAAGTCATCTATAAATTCTATCAAAGTGCACAGCTGTTGCTATAAAAGAAATGGATAGCTATGGTTCTTTCCTACACCCATCCTGCGCATACCTACTTGCCTTTCACTATGTTTTCCCCTGCTTGCACTCCATTTTACCACTTTCATATCTCTCCATTTTTCTTTTCTTTATATATTTTAAGCGCAATGTTGTGCAACATGCTGTGTTGCACAGCTTTGCTAAGCTAGCTAAATGGAGCTATATTGTTACATGTGTTTTAAATAATAAACATGTACAAAATAAACACCTGTCCTCTACTTCAGACCCATCACCATCATACCTGTAGGGTGCTACAATAATCTGAAAAATGCCACACCATTTAATTAAAACAGGTGATTTAAGCAAAACATAGTAAATGAAGTTTCCCGCCATTAAACATGTTTCCACAGATCTGCGCATTGCGCCACACTGCACAAACTTGCTTAAAGATAAATGGAAAAATTGGGATTGCACCTTGGAGTCTGGTGGAATAGTAGACTTCTAGAAAGCCAAACACACAAGAATAGATGTAAGTGAGATATCTAGTAGCAGGTACATGTCCCCTTTTCCTAGCAACATTTACAAGTACATCTGCTAAAGCATTACTGGCAAAATATATGTACATCAGGAACCTTGGTGCAGAAATACATCCATATATCACCATGCACATAATGATGGCTGCAAAAATAGTATACCACTGCCTGTATGTGTTTACTTATATCTTGCATATACACCTGCTGTAATAGTGACTCAGTTGTTCAGTCTGTTAAAGGCCATGGAAGCAGTACATTTTCCCACACATAGTCCTGGGTTCAAATCCAGTGGTGTGTAACATTTAAATTACATAATCACTGAGTCATGCACTCTTTATTCACACAATGCATTACAAATGAAATGTCTGCTTGTCACTGATGGAAGTCACAGGCCTGCAGAATGGAACACATTTCACATATCACTATAGCAAAAATATAAGTACATAAAGTGTCACATCATGCATTAATATGCATCCACAGAGGATTTTAACTCAGGTAATGCAAATGAGGCCCACTACTATCAGAGTGGAGTACACAATCCTTTCAAGCTTACAGTGCAGATTAGCACTGCTGCACAACTAACATACACATATGCAGTCCTTGCTTGCAACAAGGACTGCCAGCATACACATTCCAAATGAGTAACAGACTGTAATACATGGCCTGACAGTTGCCCAAATGATGGACAAAATGTTATATTTGTCCCCTATGTTGATCAAGGACACAACAAACATGTAGCCTAATACCCTGTTAATGATACCATTGCCTAACATAATTACTTTAAACACATGCCTTAACTGGAGTGGAATGGATACCCTCACTCTGGGTCTGCCTCCACTACAAGGCTGCCACAGCTGCCACTGTGATACATACAGCTTGTTGTCCTCCAAAGTGTTCAACCTCTCTGCCTAGACCTATTACCTGAAGCAGCAGCTGCAACCTGTACCACACACATCTCCAGGTAAGAGTAGCTTCTACAGACCTACCCTCTGTGATTATGTAGTCTCCTCACCCCAGTAATGTCCATCACAGCATATCAGAAAGGGCTTGTAATCTACATGGAGGCCTTATATCTTGTACAGTGGTTGCATGTCATTGGCTGATGATAGTGCTAGTCAGCTGTGTTGCCTGCAATTAGCATTTCAGAACCACAGATTGGTTAAGAGGCAATCACCTGCTAATCAGAAGCATGTTAAAAGGAAAACATGATGGCTATGGGAAACCATTCTGTATGAGACTTTCTGCACACAGAATGCACATTTGCAAAACTTAAAGATTACCATATATCAACAGAGGAGTTTTGAACTCCAGCAGTTATGTAACCTTTTTGTTTACAACAGGATGTGTGAATATGCTTACAGGGAATAGTGATTACAGTATTAAGCCTTTCTTAGAACAGTGATAATGGCATGTCATTGATATCCTGATTTTTTACACCTACAGAGGACATACAATACATCAAGGGTGGAATGATATTTGTCAATGTGGCACACTGGTCTCTCAGGACTGTCTCATTATAGTGGTTGTAATAGCACACTGCTATTTGTTTGGCATTGTTGTTTTGACATATTATGCAGGGAGTTGAACCTAGGTAACACACAATAGACTCCAGTGTTGTGTGCATGATCATACAGCAGTATCTGCCATGGCACACATGGGAATAGCTGACTGTCACTAGTATCTTAGTTTTATCCTCACACTTAGTATATTTGCACACTGTGAAATATGACATGTGTGATCAAGCAGTGGATACTGCCAGCCATTCTGTTCTTGCTGTTTCTCTACATAGTGTACTTCCATGTATGTGATCCTGACATGTGTCCCCATTCTGATGCCTTTCAGAACATCAGAACACATGTACCCAGGACACCGTGCACCTTTCAAGGATGTGGAGAATGAGATTATACTTGAAGGCCTCATGCAATACCATGAACTCCTACTGTCCAGGGCAAGGCAAAACAGGGAACAGTGGGCAGCGCAGTGGGCTGACCTTGTCCATGATGTGAATGCTGCAGGTCATCAGAGTAGGACATATGAGCAGATTTGACACCGCACCACGGACATGATCAATGCTGCACGCAGAAGAGCAGTAGATGTAGCCAGGAATTGTGGCATCACCAGTAGAGGGCCTGCAGCACAACAACCACTCTCAGCCACTGAGGAATTCCTGGTGAACCTAGGCACACACAACATCTCCCAGGCCCCAGGCATCCATCACACTGTACATTGTGGATATGGTTGCCACAGTTTCTATGGCAGAGAAGCATGCATGTAAGCTTAGTTTGATCACCATTGTAGTACTGTAGCATTCAGTGTGTCAAGGTGTATGTACTCTTACATTGGTGTGAGATCTGCATTCCTAGTGGGGGGAAGGGTTTAAATGCAATTTAACTATCCTGCTCAGATGTTGACTGATATAATAATTAACATAGTAGCTACTGTAAATGTGAGATACATAGATATATTACCTTGTTGTGGTACAACATGCAGTGGTACTAAAATTACCTCTCCCTCTACTTTTCACAGGTCTGTCAGGTATTGGACAAGGCCATGGTCCTACACCTGGTAAGCACAACACTGTTTTGTTATACATGTAGGTTTACAGCAATGCAATCCCCAAAGTTTCATCCCAGGCCTGCTGCCTGGAATGCTGTACAATCGGCAGGCTTGCCAACTGCACAGATATTGTATGAATGTACATATTGCCATCATATGTATGCCTTGTAGGTGTCACCACACTGACAGATGCGACAGTATTGTCAGGACATTGCAGATTGTTATATGTGTCATCTGTGCAGAGTCTTCACAAATGTCAAAAGTGATCCTCATTTTTGTGGATGAGATTGCTGTGTATGGAGGATTTATTTTCAATTAACTGCAGTTGTTAGTGAGAATAGTAATGTCCTCTTGTCCTACTGTATGAGGTTGGGGTTTCAATAGGTCTGTAATACTGCCAACAGTGTATAGATCTGTACATTTAATGCAAAATAGTACTTCAGATCATAGTAGTGTAGGTATTAATGTACTGCTTTTTCCACTCTTATCACAGGTGACTGGGGGGTTGGTCTCTGTCCCCTGCGCAACCTGATGCCAGTGTCTCTTCAGACTCTGATGATGATGGTGACCACAGTGAGGCACAGGTGGGGTTTTCAGGGGCTGAATATGTCCTCAAGGTTGACATCACTCTTCTTCCCTCATTGTCACCACATGCAGTCAGTATGCCCACAGATATCAGGTCCCCAGAGGCCATAGATATTGGACAGTTAGAGGGTGGGGACATTAAACAGGAAAGTGCGGCAACTATGGCTCCAGTGAGTGTAGGCACAGGCCATAGCCAGAGACTTGGAGAGGTTCCACAAAGGTGGATGGAGAAGGGTGCTCATAGGAGGCCTGCTCTCCTTCTACCACCTGTTGCAGGTGTCAAATCACGGTTCAATAATTGTATGTTTCGGACCATCATGGAGGTACAGACACTTTCTGAAAGGAACTCCAGACTTATGCTCAGGGTTATGGCTGCAGCACAGTCTGACATCCATGACTGCCTCCACCGCATTGGTAACACCCTGGTTCAGTTCATTGATGCAGTGGACAGAAAGTGTGCCAAGATAGTGTCTGTCTTGGAACGCACAATTTCTGCCCTAGAACATGTGCTTGGAGTTGAGTGTTGGCCTTGTGGCTGTAGGTCAGCAAACCCATCAGCAAATAGTCCATGTGGTCGTGCACAATCATGCTTCCATAGTGGCAGCACATACAGTACTACATAGGGGAGCGTCCTGTCCACACCAAGACATGGCAGGCCATGGGCTCATGGTCCTGGGCATTCCCTTGGATGACACAATACCAGCAGACAGCATCCACCATCAGGTACTAGCACTGATTCTGACCTTGGGCATGGAGGTTCCAGTGCAACTCCTGGCAGAGCCAGTGCAACTCCTGGCAGAGCCAGTTCCCATTTTTGGGGCTGGAGATGGTAAACTGTCAGCTCTACCATGCACAGTTCAAAGCTGTCCAGCATACACACATGTAGGGCTAGCACTAAGCTTGACTGTGTACACACACACACACTCAAACACCACTGTCAAATGCAGGCCAGCTACTGATGCACACAGCACAATTCCATGGACCAACTTGCCTGCTTCCCTTCCTAACACACATGCTGTCAACCTTTTGGGCCAGCCTAGGCCTCCTGGACCCCCACATAACACCCTGTGCAAGTGTTGATACTGGTGCCACATCCCTGTCATCTTTGTCATTGATGCAGGGAAATGATGGTATGTGTCTGATGCACAGGGTGAATATATAAATTAACATGTACTTGTGCAAACAGTTGTTTAGCCATGCCACTTGTAATAGCTATCAACAGATACAATATGATGGCATATGTACTGAGTAAGCCACATAATTTCATGTACCTTATGTTGTATGATGTTGTAATGGCTGTGTACTTACACAATGAAAGGTGTTTCATAGACCTGTTTCTGTTTTTGTTTCTGGATTCTGTTAGAGACACCTATAGACAGACAGCAGCAAGACAGCCATAGATATCACATCACAGGATAGACTGTCAGCACAGAAGAAATGTGCCCTCTGCAAGGTACAGCACTATAGGTGCATGGCACCATAAATCCATATGTGTGCAACAGGCTAACAAGGACAAAGGCCTTATTCAGTGTACTCATGCATCCCTAATCTGTGAAAAGGTCTGATATTATCGATAAGTGTCACCAGGTTGTTGGGAGCGAACACATCTACAAGTTGTGGTGCTGGGCATGACCCATCTTCAAATTTCCTGTGTCCAGTACAGACATTTGTCCAACAAGAGCTATGATCATCACATTTTGCATCCCATGGTATAGCCTGGACATGATGTATGTCACAGCAGATGTGTGCTTTACATTCATGCGGGGCCTTTTACATATAGGGTGTACTCTCTGTGTGACATACTTGTCTCTCCAACAGGTATTATTTATACCAAAGTGACTGTGTAGGTGTGTAGATCAGGTAAGACTTGTTTGTCATGGATGCACGGGATGTACAAATTGGGATCTGACACTTCCCTGTATGGCAGCCATACACATCCCATCCAAAGCATTTATAAGACAGGCTTCACATCCATAGTCTTGACACGGACTCCATAGGACATGTTATTTGTAATGTGTATTGCAGTACCATGGAACCTGTGTAGCTGCTACAATTGTAAGATATGCCTGTGTAGTGACATAGCAAGGTGCCATTATACACAATGATAGGTGCGATGAGTGCCACATTCAGTATGGCAATGATAGTATGAGAGTTACATCACAGCCTTGTCTGTTTATTATGAACAACACTGAATGCATCCCCACATCTCACCGACTACTGAATGTCAAAGGCTACATTTCTCCCTGTGTCTATACATTCAAGAGTAATGGCTCCACTGTGTGTGGTGTGTGAACACTGCTATATTTCCAAGGGGTAGATGACTCTGCAAAGGATAGCATTGTGCAGTCATTACAATTTATTATTTTTCAGTGGCTCAGACCGCAACTGAATGTGTGTCACAGGCTATCCTGGTTAACTATTGGTTCTGTGTGGGGTTCAGTGACAGTTCCTGATGTGCAATCACCTTCTAATATAGCCAGTCAGAGGGCAATGACAGTAGCTGTGACTACAGAGAGGGAATGACTAGAAGGGGTACACCACCAATGATGTGTGGGGAAATTCACTGGTGACTGGTGTCACTGCAGCTTAGGTCTCCCAATGCTATCTTCCCAGATTATGACTGTCAGACACTTGCCTACCTACCAGCTGTCATAACACTCAGTAGTGAACCTACACAGTTTCCAGCAAGGCATGCTGGCCTAATATTGTCAAACACCTTGTCAGGCCATGGTACGTAGCATGATTAATATTCCTGTCATCTATTGCATAGTGTAACACTCAATGGAGTCCATCAGTTAGAGTCAGTAGGTATGATTTGGCCTTAAGCATAACAAACAATGTGTGGTCCAGTGTCAGTAGGTGTACGACAATGTTACTGCTCGTATCCATGCTAACTCCTTTCATGGCATTTTATGTCACATGACTCAGAGATCTGTGGACACTGCTTGGCACTACATGCTAGTTGTCCTTTGTGCAACTAACTATTGCAGTTGCTTCCAGCATGTTCCACGAAGAGAGTCATCCAAGGTGTGTGTGTACAGATATCAGACAAACACATTAGGGAAGTATAATATGTATGCTCTTTACAGGTAAGGTGGGGGTTTTATACAGGTATTCTGCAGTTGGAAACTACCCAAGTGGTGTGTACTGGAAGGACCTAATTACCTTGTGAAGACTGTAGAAAGCAGGGGAGTCCATAGAATTTTTGGTGTCTGGGACCTACTAATGCTGGTCTCACCGACACCATTCTCACATAGGATACCATGCTCCAATATGTTTTTTTTCATCACATGCAAAACAGTACTATGAAGCCCATAATAAGAAGCAGGACATAGCCTGTTTGTTCATCCACATAGCTGCCCCACAGTATGAAAGCCTCTGTAGGCTTCCCATACCTTTTTCCAAGTAGATGCCTTGATTAGCAACCTGGGCAATCAGTTGGATTTTGCATGTGTTATGCCATCAGTTCCAGTGTTGGTGCTATGTCACTAGGGAACTGACAACAGGGGGATTATTAGCACTGCTGTAGCACCACAATATAATGTACAATATCCATTGACATAGATGCCCAATCTTGCTGTTACTGTCAGAACACTGCCGGAGAACCATTGTAGGTAAAACTTTTACAGCACGTCATGCATCCTGCCCTTCAACCAACACATTACTGGTGCATATCTGCATGACATGGCTGTGAGGCCTACTGCAGTGGACTAGCCACGTTTGCCCAATGTCTGTCCACCTGACACATGTCCTAGGCATGTCATACTGTACAGTTATGTACCTGACACACATGTCTGTGTTTCCACATCATATCACACAACAACCAGTGTGCTGGTTAGTCGCTTGACAGCCAACCTATGCTTGCGAGGCCAACGTAATGTCAGCAAAGTTGAACAAGTCCATTATGCATGCACTGGCATTTACATCATCACTGCAAGGTGTGCCTACAAATCGTGTATATTAGGCTGTGAACCCCAAGGGTGGCACATGACCTTACCTTTGGAGGATCTGCTGCTGAGGTGTTGGGAGTGTCCCCACCCCTCTACTCCTATGACACACAAACACAACATGTGACAGATGTGACTGTGTTTCAAACCTTGCTGCCCTGGTGTCTCCAACAGCAGTCATTACATATGGCAATGAGCATTATGCCAACATGCACAACTTACATTCTGCACCACCTACACCCACCTTACACATACCTGCATGTGTGCAGCTCCTTACCAGACACATTGCTAAACAGATACCTTTGTACATCCTGCATGTGGAGTACACAGTACACATAATACTGCATGCACTACTCTCTCACCGGTCAAACACCCGAGGGAAAGCACATCACACCTCTTAGTCAGAGGTGATTATATTGTGAGACACATTGATGCCTGTGTCAAGTGGCTACACATAGAAAGGGTAACAGATAGCTGTCTGTGGGTTGAAACAATAGGCCTTACCACACATTGCTGCAAATGAAGGGATATCAGTTAACATAATGTTGACAAAGTTCCTGCAGGTGTGTAGGACTAGGGACATACATCACCAGCCTGTATGCAGACACATAATTGTGCTTAGCCAGTCTGTGTGTCTTGTGGGTATATGCATACCTTGCGGATGCAGTTGATACTCACCTGGGATGATGGCTCCATACACACAGAAACTGATGGAAGTCCGTAATTGCCTTAGGGTGTAGTGTCATTTTTAAGGGATCTACTACATGTCTGCCTGGGATGCCTTGGTCAATAGACATCAGTGCTTCATCAGTGATGGTGTTCATCTCTCACCCCTGAGATTTGGAGTAACGGCCATGGTTACTGACACTCCCACAATGCAACTGAAATGCACTGTTCAGGGAAAAGTTGGCAATGAGAATATTATTTTTATACAACATCATGGTTATGCCACTACATGGTGGGTATGGCAACACTGAACCCCACTCTGTGGAATGTGTTCCCACCCTGGATTATGCAGACATGTGTGCAGTCAAGGTCATGTGGTTCAAGGCTGTGGACAGCATCACAGCCATACCAGACTTCATGCCCATCCACATCTTCCCACCTCAAAATGACAGTGTTCAAGGTAATGCAGATGGTATATTCATACCTGTTAAGGATAGATACACATCCAGACTTTGTAAATCACTGTGATTTCCTGGAGACACTGCAGGTGCCATTCAGTATTGGAAGGGCACATAATCAACCAATAACCAGCTACAGGAGCAGCTCCATGTATCCAGACACCCATTGTGTGCATTTGTGTGTACATGTGTCTACCAAGATATATCAGTACATGTCGTTGTGGGGTGGCATTAAGTGACCACTAGCTGTGTTGTTTAATCATGCTGCAGCTCACTTGACCAAAGGTTAGTCTATGTCCTTAACTACAATGTCCTGGAGCAGTGCCGTGACATCTCCCCAAAGATGAACCAACATATTGCAACATGTGTTTACCAATATGGGTAACCACTGCAGCCCCCCAATGTGAGATCCTCCCAGATGGGATCTGACCAATGATCAGTGTCATTAAAACTACCAGCAGTAATCCCCACTTGCAGAAAATACAGACATATATTTCAACAAAGCCATTTATTACCTCCTGTGGGATGATTTACTTAGCTTGAGCACACCTCCCCCGTCTGATGAGACAGCGTGTATGCAGAGCTGTACACCCATGCATTATGCCAGCAGCATTACAACTGCATGGACTTGGCTGTACCTGACAGGAGGAACACATGTTCCTCATGCCACAGCAGACCTGCCTGGTGGACAACTGCCAATATCAGGCTGTACATTAGGAGGTGGACATTGCTGTGTGACAGTTGGGGTGAGAGTCCCCTTCCCTTAAATGGTGGCACAACATGCTCAGCTCTTAAATGGTGGCACAACATGCTCAGCTGCAACAAACACATAGTATTGTGATGTTGTGTAGACACAATAAGTGATAAAATTAGTCACCCACACAAAGCAGAACCACAACGCACAGTGTAGTTACATGTGTAACCTCAAAGCACAGGCCCAGATTGTCGGTGAAATCATACTTAATGACACCACATTAAATAGGTCTGTACCCATAGCTAACCTGTAGTCCCACATGTTCTGCATCAACTTTACTCTCCTGTCTCCACCACATGTGATGCATGACATTCCTACAACCTGTCCCATAACTTCCATATCTACAGAGCAGGTCATAAATGGCTTCTCTATGGAGGATACACATCATCTATTGGACATGTTAACATCCCAGGATGCATCCTACATGGGATGTGTCATGGATTACTAACACCATTGGGAGCACCTTGCAATCACACTGAAACTACTGACTGAACCTCAGCTGACTGGACAATGCCAGCTGTTATACCCTTGCACAGAGCTGGTGCATGCATTGACAACCAGAACTGTAGACTTCTTTGCATGAGTATCCATATCTGTATGGCTGTAGGGGCAATCATCATGGAGCTGGTCAGCACACATATATGTGCTTCACACACAGTTGACTGTACACAGTTTGGATGTCTGACAGAGGGATCATGGCTGTTAAACATGGTGGACATTTCCAAGGCAGTCAGCAAGAACCTGGGTGAGGGGACATCAGGGCATACAACCACCTGGACTAACCACCTGGACTGAGCAATCCTTCTAACTATATCCCCCACTCAGGCATCAAGTACAAAGCACCCACTTAGGCATCCATCCTACTATAATTGTAGGGGTCACTTAGTGGCCCATTGATGGCACACACACACTCAACATAAGAACAACTGCCTCCAATAGCTGATCTGTAAGAAGCAGTGTTCAATAGGCTCAGTCCTGCGTCCTCTACTGCTTGGAATCCATTTAATCATGATACAAGAGAATACTGACTGTCTTGTGACTAACAGTGTTGGCTGATGCCTGCAAAGTGTGAGCACTCATGGAGTCTGTGAGATATGTTAATATCCTACAAGAGGGTGCTGATGAACGAATACCTGTTGACATAGTAATGGCCATAAACTCCATGCACATATATATGTAGTATCTTTCCGTCACTAACACCTATGTACCTGGTAAGGATATCAGTCGCAACATGTGATGTACATACTCAGGTGTGAAAGGACTGGGCACACAGAGCTGGCCACAGAGGTTTACACCTAATGTGCCTGAGATCACTATGTCTCCCCAGTGGTATGACGGGAATCATGTGTCATAGCTGAGGGCACAATCACCTGTATTTGACATACTTTTAACATCCATGTGCTCTTCCCTCAGCATGGAAATATCTGCGTGCAATGTTCATTTGGTAATGGACATTTCTAAGCAGTACTGGCACTTGCACACAACAGTATGGTGCCTCACAAGGGAACTTCATGTCTTTAGCATGTGTTCAACAGGGATCAACTGAAATGAGTACCACTGTAGTCTGTGTCATATAGACTACTCAAAGATGATCTCTGCCTTGCATACAGGGCAATGTGTGACCATGCTTGATTGTCAATGCTGCATATCTGTAGGTGGTATTGTACGTGGATTAATCATTGTAATGACATTAACCTAATATGTGATGTTAATACTACACGCTGATGGGAGAGATTTGTCTAACAGACTTTATCCCACCTTTGCAACAGAGCCCTGGCTAATGGCAAGCAGAGAATCTCAGTGCACCTCAGTACATGCCATCTGTATGACTGGCTGGGCAACCATCATTTCACCACAGGGCTTCTGCTTGTGCCCCTCTTAGATTGGAGCAATATGTGCTGATCATTTAAATAAGGCTATACAGTTGTGTATGATTCTGATGGCTGTATGGCCAGTATGCTAGTGAGGTTCAAACATCCTGTGGTACCATGAGCTGATGTAATAGCCACACACACAAACATGGCTACATTGAGGATAGCACCACTTCCAATTACTGCTTACAGAACATGGCAGAGCACACGCATAGTGCAAGTTGGCTGTATGAAACACTATACATCACAGTACTTATCACACGCACCATGGCTGATGTCTGTTTTACATGCAATTGCAGGCAAGCTACTTGTGGATTACACAAACTAGGCTTGTGCTGAACAGCATCTGTAGCCTGCAGAATGATATTGCTTCATAATGCAAACTCAAACTCTCCTAAGCATTTAAATCATATACTCCAATAAGTGTATGAATTCTTGATGGGACTTAGCCCATAACTGCATGTATTATTGTCTGAAACTGAAGTCGCATGATTTTTATGTTTTCTACTGTGTTTTAGCTAAGTTTGTAACCCTACTGAAAACTGCATATTATACTTATCTAAATGTTTCTATTGTTCCTAATGTATTTGTCTGGAGCTTTTCTCCTCGGGCCTCCGCTGAAAATGGACATATATCCAGTCAGACTATCCCGGTAAACAAATGTAAAATAATAAATAAATAAAAATAAATAAATACTGTTATCTGCATCTAGTATCCTAGCAGTGAGATAACTGTTATTATCCTAGCTATGTGTCTACAATAACCAGTATGGCAATATGTGGTTGTTTACACTTGGATGGGCAAGCCTGTGAGAAGGGATAATGTGCCCTGTCTATGTCTGTGTAGACAACATTATATATTACACCACCTGCTCACCTGTTGCTGTCTATGTGGTAACACCCAGCAGGCACAGGGGTCTGTAGGAAAGTCCATTATGTACTGTTGAACACTTACTTTGGATCCTTTGAGCAACATTATAGATGTGTGATAGAACAGCTTTACTCACCAGTATTAGGGTATGTAGGACAATACAGACATCCATGCAGATATGCCTGTATATAACAGACATATATATATAAATGTAGCTGTGTGTGCGTATGATATGTATATGTGTTATGTAGATACATAGGGAGATAGTGAGATGTATGTATTTATATATGTATATGTATATGTACATATATATATATATATATATATATATATATATATATATATATATATATATATATTTGAAACAACATAGAGGTACATATACTATGTATGCCAGAGAGAGCTAGTGACAGATGACAGACAGATATGTATGCATATATGTATGTATGTATAGACGGATTCACTTCAGAAGCTCGAAATACTGAAATCTCGAATTTCAGTATCTCGAGCCCAAGAAGCCGAATCCATACAACAACGAAACCTGAAAACTGCGAAATTCAAAACCTCGAATACCAGAAGTTTTGAATTTCATGGTACTACTACTACACACACACACACACACACACACACACACACACACACACACACACACACACACACACACACTCCCACACACCATTCTCTACACAAACACACACAATCTGTCTACTACAAATATTCTCACTCCAAGGTCGCACTACATACAAACACACACAAAACACAACCACACAAGCTATATTCTCCTCGCACACATACATCACAGCAACAAAACCCACTGACACATAACACAGCCCCTACCCAAATCCCTTAATACATACACATACTTACCTGAAGACATGACCGCAGCGGAAGTTTTGAAGCGCGAAATTCAAAAACTCCAGTACTCGAAGTTTTGAATTCCACGCTTCTGAACTTTCTCTGTTATGTGGATTCAACTTCTTGGGCTCGAAATACTGAAATTCGAGATTTCAGTATTTCGAGCTTCTGAAGGGAACCCATATAGACATATCAATACATAACAGGTCATTTTGATTAAGGGACAACAGTATTGCACTCAGTTTAACTAAGTGTATGGGGCATGCCCAGTGGGACTGTCAGTATTTATAAAGTGACTCCAGGCCACACCTACCTACACTCCAGCCCGGGATTTTGTGTGTAAAGGACACTGACATCTGTCCCTGTTTCTGCACTACTGCACTTCACTCAAAATATCCATGGCATTCTCCAGCTGTCCGATGTAATTAATATGTGACAGAGGTTCATTATGTTACACCACACACAGACTGATAGTGAGTGACAAAACCAACATACTAATATCTCACATGCAAAATATGTGCATACCTCCAGATTTGGATCATCAACAGCACCACCCATGCTAACTTCCCTAATCCACTGAGCCACACAAGCTGCTAAGCAGAAAGTAGTCATTCAACACACAATCAAAAGCATACATATGTGCGTTGTTATTGTTGCATTAATTGAGACAATCAATGTGTGCTGGAGTTCTTTGTTACTGCCCCGAGCTTGCCTGGATTGCTGATATACCACTGATGACCTACTGTTACAGTGGTTATACGGGGAAACTGCTGTTTTGGATGTGGGGGAGCAACACCACATGTTCTGCTGGGATACACAGTAATCCAACTATCATGTCACCCCACTATTTAACATCTCCCTTGTCTGATGTAGTGCATATTCCAACCATGAGGCCTAGTGAATATTAAGGAACACATACAAGTGGGCTGGGTAAATGTGATCCAATGTGGATGTTACTTGTGTCCAAATAGCCCACTATATTTGCTTGCATAAATGCAGCACATACATACATATATACATACATAGGGTAGCATATTATAATAATCCATGCAAGTAGTGTGTAGGTGATGGACTTACCTTGCAAATGCAGTGGTTGACAGAACTGTAGTTCAGGGCTGACTCTGATTGATGCAAGCAGTACACAGCCAATACATGTATAGGTACAGTTTGTGTGGATTGCCTGTCATCAATTTTACTATATGCATGTGAGTAGGAGTAAGGTGACAGTCTCTAGGGTCCTATGTTGTTAGTGAATGTGCTATGCATTGTCTCTTAGCCAAAGCCAGGGAGTACTGGTCACACCTACATCTGCCTACAGGGACATCATCAGGGGATTCTTCCTCCTGTGAGTATGGCTGTGGTAACCTAGGCAGTGGTGTGGGGGCTGTGTATCCCTTTGCTGTTCCTGCCGCTGCTGTTTCCACAGGATAATATTGTGCAGCATAGCACGTGCTGTGAACATATGTGCACGTGTGGCTGGAGAGCTCTCCAGGGCTCCACCAAATATATTGAGGCACCAGAACAAACACAAACTCTATGATGTTCCTAGTTTGTGCATGTGCCTCATTATGGTGTTCTTCGGTGGGTGGGTATGCATTTCTGAAGGGTGTCATCATCCATGGTTCCAGGACATAGCCAGCATCCCACAGTAAATGGCCATGTGGGATGTCCCTCCAGCAAACATCTGGTACAGTTGTGATGCATGCCAAATATGGGAGTCATGATAACTGCCAGGGCTACCAGCACACACACATTCATGGCAATCCCCTGTGCATTGCACACAACCTTGCAGTTGATGGAGTGGTACCCTCATGGTTGATGCAGATTCTACCTTCCTCACTGGGTGGCACCTTAATGTGTATGTGAGTGCAATCTATGACACCCAATACTTCTGGATAGCATAGAAGTGTTGCATATTGCTGGCACTCACCTCAGTGGTGAGGGAAAAAGAAATGTACTCACTGGCATGTGGTAGCATGGCATCCAAGACCTGGTGGAGTGCCCTGGATGCTAATACCTGTGAGAATCCTCATCATGTCCATAGTTGGTGTTTGGAAAGTACATGCAGCTAGTATCCTAATGTCTAGACATATCTTAGTTTCCACTGGGATGGGTTCCCCTCTGTTGGCTCTGAGTCTGAGTTGAGGGTGGCAGCCACAGTGAGTTCTTGTAGCATGTCCCTGTCCACCCTGTAGTACTCTACAATCTCCAGCTCATGTAGCTCCTGGTAGGTTACCCTGGGCCTTAAAACTCTTCTCCTTCTCAGTCTAGGCTTATTGTCAGCAGCAGCACTGACTTCAGCATCTAGAACATACAGGTGAAGCAGACCTGCACCTGCTCCTAGCATTCTGTCTGTAAAAATCATCAAGTCTATACTCCAATGGTGCAGAGTATTGGGGAAAAATCAGACTGTCGGGTGTATGCATATTTTATAGTGCTCTGCTGTAGGTGCAGAGTATGTGATTGGGTAACTATGATGCATTGCACCTGCCTATAATATCATCATAACATTGCATGGTCCTAGTTTAGATTAAACAAGGGTCAAAACCAATTAAATACATTTATTTTTTTTAAACACTCACAAACACGCACAGGGAAGTTAAACAAAGTGTAGAAGTTAATAGACACGCCCCCTGTAGGGAACATGCTCAGCCAGGTGGTGCACCAAGGAAACACATACACCTAAACTGAAATGAGGTTAGAAGTCAGTAGTAACTCCCCCCCCCAGTGTCAACTACCTCCTGTGTAAAGAACAACATGGATCTAAGCCTACACAAAGGGGATATGCAGACACAGTTTCTCCTTTCTGCTATTCAGTACCTCCACCTGATTTGCATAGGTGTCCATGCTCTTAGCCTAGAAACTACATGCTTCAGAGCCCGAACGTATTAGCAACAGCACCAATGCACCATTGTAGGGACTCTATGTACAGTCCTATAATACACTTCTGTCACATACTAATTCATTTCTTTTTTTCCATTTTTTTTTACTTTTCTACAAATTATGTTTGTGCACTTTGCGCTGCAGAAACATGCCCAGATTATTAAAAAAATATTAATTTAACTTATTTCCTTTAATTTTTCTAAAATACAGCATGATAGTTTTGGTCATATGTGTATGTAATATGACATTTTTGTCTAAATATCTACATTTTTACAACCCCTTTTGTCTGTCTACACTCCTGTACACGGAATTTTTCTCTATGTACACTACAGACACTGATGTGTGGTATGAATGGGGTCTGAAGAGATGCCTATCTGCTTGCTGGATCCCTCTAGCTGCCTCATTTGCATGAGATTTACCTGCTTATGAGGTCATTTGCATGCCACGGAAGATTCCATGTTGGCGCGAGTATGCACGCCGTTCAGCACTGCTTACTGAATAAAAAATGTTTGCAGTCATGTAAGCAGCACTGCGCTATGCCTACATGGAAAACAATGTGCTGGCTTTATTAAATTCCCCCAATAGTCTCATGAGAGATGATGCATAGCAAACTCTGTCGTTCCTTCTCAAGGTCATATCTTTTACTTTAAATATATATTCATACAATGTAAACATTCATCCGCTATTCAGAAGATAATATACATATTCCCCCGGATTCATGAATCCTCCATGTAAGACTTATTAAGTCTTACTCGGAGGCTGCAGTTGAACTGTATGATGTCAGCGTGCCATGAATATGCATGAGGGCATGCTGACCCAACCGTAATTTGTACACGGACCGTGTAAGAAAGCGGGGGGCGTGTCCAACTGCCGAGCAGTCTAAATGTCCACGCCCTGCAAGTGATTGAAAAGTAAAAGCAAATACACAAGAGCGATTCCGCTCAAATGTCCATGCACCCAACACCACACTCCCCATCACAGTTATAAAAAGTAAAAAGTTAATTTTATTTTTTTAAATACCCGAAATAGCTGCCCATATTTGCATGTGTGTGCAGGGGTGTGCCCATTGCTTAGCTAGAGTTAGCAATTCTGACATGGAAGAGCATAAGAAAGAATGTTTATGCAAATCATAACAAATAGCAATAGCGTAATGGTAGGGTGTTCACACAAAGAAGAGGCATTCACAGTTCGAGTCCCACCACTCTCCTTCGTATTTATTTTTAAATCAGTATATGAAATAATACCAGAAAAAATATGTGTAAATAGTATAAAATGCAGTGAAATGGCCAATGTATCAGTGAACAAAATAAATATTTTAAATGATCCTAATATATAATTGCCTGCAGCTAAGCAGCACTTCACCCAGCGCAATAGAGTTGCCCATAGTTTAATAATGGTTAATCCAGCGCAATAGAGGTGCCCATAGCAAAATAGCACTTTAACCAGCACAATCTGTTTGCGTGGACATGTGCGCTGCACCAACCAGGGCACCGTAGGGCACCGAGGAGCAACATAGAGCAAAGTTGCTTAAATGCAGCCACACTCCCCCAGCCTGTCTGGACAGTATGAAAATAAAATGAATGACAAGGTTCAAACCCAGGACTCTGTGGTGGCCTAATGGTTAAGGTGTTTGCCTTACAAACACAAGGTACAGGGTTTGAATCTCACAGGGGGATAATTGGCTAGGCTTAAAATGGCTCGCAAGGGCAGATAGCCTAGTACTAATCTATGAACCTATGAACCTATAAAGTACAGAACCACTAACCCATGATAACTTAGGGGAAACAGACACTGTTAACAGACATATACTTACTAATGGTAGTTTAACCATTACTGAGCAGGTCTCTAGTCAGCCGAGAATTAAAAAAAAAAAAGGCCAATCACAAAAAAGTGCGGGAAATGCGGCATATTTAAGCCCCATAGGTGGGAATACATGCCATAACTGATTGTAGCTCACATCTGCAGTTAGAATGGCTGGTGTCGTAGAGGGAACATGCTTCAGAGCACAACGTTGGGGCATCGAGGAGTCGAAATACATGGTTTGGCTCCTTGTCCACCGTCATGAGTCAAGACTCCTGCAGGGCCAGTTCCAAGGGATGGAGTACAAGGCAGAGGATTGGAACCGGTTAGCTCATGACCTCACCAGTGCCACAGGCATTCCTCGGACTGGTGAGCAGGTCCATCACCACCATGCAGACCTGAAGAGATGGAAGCAGGACCGCCTGAACCAATGGATACAGCAGGCCCGTGGGATGCAGAATGCCCCACAACTGAGTATGTAGCCATGGAATGCAGTATGTAAGAATTGATAATGGAGTATGTATAATGGATAGGTATGTCTCAATATCCCTTCATTTACTTTACAGCTGCAGGTGACCATGCTGCGAATCAGCATGCCTATGCTGATAGGCTGCTAAGACTGTGCCACCAGGCAGGTTAGTGATCATTCTGCATGTATTGTTATATAAAATATGGGAGAGAGCATGAAAGAAAGTGTTGTAGTCCAATAATACAGCCATAAAATTGCCTGTATAAGTCCTCTGCATGTACTGTCAGATAAAAACGTCAGAGAGGCAGAAAAAGAGTGTAATAACCCATTAAGAAAGGTAACATATGTCTGGAATACTATCTCTGCAGGCACTGTCATATAAAATAAGTGAGTGAGCCTGAAAAAAGAGTGTTCTAACCTATAAATAAAGGTATAATATGTCTTGAACATGTCTGCCATATGCACCGTTAAAACAAACAAAGGAGTGAGCTTGTGGAAAAGTGTGTAATGCCATTAATAAAGGTCTAAAACCCGGAGTTTGTCTGTGTCACAAAGTTTGAAAAATTGTTGTACCCTTGCATTATACAAATAGTACTGTTTGAAAAAGTGCTGGCAACCCAGAGTTGTGCAGTCCCATATAAAGTGGGTGATGGAAGTGCTAGTAGCTGTGAAGCAGATATACAGTCCACAACAGTCAGTTACTGGCTGGCATGCATAAGTAAATCTGGCACACGTGTAGCATGTTAGTTTATCCCCAGAAATGTGAGTGTGTGTCAAGAAATGCAGGGTTCTGTACAAATCAAACTGAAAATGTCATGTGAAAACATCCCAGATATGTAGATAAAGAAATAGAAATGCAATCAAGAAATATGTAGCAGTAACATCTGCATCCTGGACAGTTAGTATGTCAGATATAGGTCAGGCATATATTGGACTAGCCAAACCCATTATACAACCTAATGTATGGTGGCAAGTGTAATAATACATGTAGGGGATAGACACCTGCAGTCACTAGGAATGTAGTGTAGACTAAAAGGTAATTATAAGATGTTAACCAAGGTTTTTTTCTACACCCTACTGTATGTGCATAAACCATACAATTCGACAACTCAATGGGTATGTGTAATCTTAAAATTTGTTGGGACATATGTCCTATTGTTCTATAAATATTTGCATTCATGTTGATGCATGTGCCCTGTTTAAACACCTCAATCATGGTGGCCTGTTGCTACCAAACATCCCTGCATGCTGTTGGAATATTCACTGTGGTTCAATATATGCATGTGTTATGCTTGCTGTTCAACTGTTGGAACCTTGGTGTGTTGGGTTAATGGGAATATTACTGCATGCTGTTACAACTAATCTGGAATGCTGTTGTTTATGTTGTATTTAAACACACCTAATCACAGAACGTATGGGATGGCTGGTCCCAGTGGACCCACCTGTCCCTCCTCAGCTGGCGAGTGCACCTGGCACTAGCAGGTCCTGTGCCCAGCCCGGGCTCCCCTCCTCCGTTGGTCCTGTGCCACCTTTGGGTGGAAGCGCTGCAGGGGATGGGGCTCATCCCCCGTGAAAGCGTGGGCAGAGAAGGGCCACCTGTCACCCTTCGAAGAGTCCAGGTTGTGGTGCGTAGCGAGATCCAGCGTTCAGCTGCTGATCCCCTATGCCAGCTCAAGGCGAGAGTGGTGCATCTCACTGGTGAGCCTGCCCATCCTACGCAGCCCCCAGCACCGCCACCCTCGGGGCTGTGAAGGTGCAGTAGTGACTGCCCATTGGTGGGGATCTCAGTTCCACTGTTACCATCTGTGGGTTCATGGGCTTGCGATTTCCAAACATCTGACTCCATCAGTTGTGTTCACCTACCCCATGTGTCATACACTGCCCCTGTATGCATCTTGTCTCTTGTCTGTTTACCTCCCCAACCTACCTCCCCATACATACCTACTTCCTCTACCTCACTTCCCACTCTCACCTGAAAAAAAAAGAAAATGGGCAATCTGTACCTACAAAACAATTACGCCCATACATAGCTGCCCATTTCGCACACATGTCCATTGGACATGTAAACTGATAATTATAATTGGCAGTACAACATACTTTGTTGTCCTCACCCCTCTCCCAGGGGTGGAAGGTTTCAAATATCACTCCAAATTTATTGCATATGCACAGCTGTTACTGGTAAAGAAATGGGCAGCTATGGACCTTCCCTACACCTGTCCTGCACATCCTGAGCTTGTTTACCTACTGTCTGTCCCTCTTTGTGCCCCCTTTTTCACCACTTTCCTATCTCCCCATTTTCTTTTCTTTAAAAGAAATTAGCGTGGGGGTTAGCGGGAGTAAGCACTTTTAAGCAGTAGTAAGCGGGTTTAAGCAAGTGTGCTCATGTGTGCGCTTAGTTAAGCATCACGCAAACCCACGCAAACCCACTTACAACTGCTTAAAAGTGCCTTAGTCACTCTATGGCAGGGCCCTTGTTCTGCTGAGCAGCAAAAGAAAAAACCTCTGCCAGTCTCAAACCCTAGACCATTGACACAATAGACTGCATGAATTACCACTAAGCCACAGCAGATATTCAATTGACTTGGTTCTGAAATAAATATATCATGCATTACAATGAGGGAATGAAAATGGAAATCAGGAATGGTATAACACAAATCCTGTTCTGTGGGTCTTTACCAGCAGTTGTTGTGGAATTGCATGACATGACTGTGAAAGGAGAACCAGCCATCCTAGCAGGGAATAATGTTACAGTAGCACCTTACAAACCCACACAGTATCAGACCAGGATAAATACTGGCCACAGGAATAGCGTGCAATAACCACATTTGTATGGCAGTTAATTGTGTAAGTCAGAAATAAAGTACATACTCCCATGTATCCTGTGTTAGCATTTGGAGGGGTGAGTACATGTCTACACTGAGAAGTGTGTACTGGAAGCAGCAACATTCAGGTTTGAGTACAACATGCATATAACTGGCTACAACCCTAGCTTCAGATAAGAGACATATACCAACATTCTGACTGACACAACGGTGTCCAGAGCAAACAAGCATGGGCCCCACCTTGGACAGCTGAAATGGCTACGCCTACCTAACCTAGCATTTTATAGCAGTGGGATGCAATCACAGTGAGTAATGCAATCACCGCACAGCAGGCTGCAGGCAATTACTGAATGGTGGGCAGCAATTGGTGCAGAGGCTGTCACATGCACAAGTGCAGATACCTAGAAAAGCAGGCTGTACCTGCAGTCCACACATGCAATTCTATCATTGCAGGTGCTGGGAGATAGAGAGAGAGAGAGAGAGAGAGAGAGACACGGACACAGACACAGACAGATACAGAGACACAACAGAGAGAGAAACTGAGACATAAACCGAAATAGAGGGGGAAAAACCAAACAAACAACCAAAAAAAAAAAAAAAACTTACAAAACCGTAACACACGGAGCAGGGAAATACAAAGGTAAGGTATGTAACTCACATGTATGTGTTGGCATGTAGTAGATGTTCCTGAAGAGTACTCTACACACTGCAAATCATCCATGTGTGGCAGCAGTATGTATCTATCTCTATCTGCACATGTGCATAGGGCAAGGGACATACTGCAACTGTTAGTGAAGGGTGGACAGATATCCATCATTGAAGGTTGATATGTGCATATATCTATGTAGGTTGTAGCGTGTGGCCTAGAAAACAGCATGCAGTGCTGATATATGTCATGTGGTGGTTAAATGCTGTGGGACTGATTTGTCAGATCTGCTGTGTTACAGCCAGTGAGGCCTGCTAATGCTACATGGGCTGAGGACACCCACATGCATTCTGCACAACATTGTGCAATATAATCACATAACTGTACATCCCTCAACTGTCGCATAAGTGATATCCCCACCACGAAAGGTGGACTGCACATGTGCCTATATGTACATCCATGTGTATAGCAATGGATGTGTACATGTATGTGTATAGATATGTATATATATATATATATATATATATATATATATATATATATATATATATAGCCATATAGAGAGAGAGGGAGAGACAGAGTGACATGGGGTCATATGTACTGTAACAGGTGTGTGGTGACCAAGGCATAGACTGTAGACAAGTTTTGATACTGCCGTGCCATTCCTCCTTTCCAAAACACTGTACCCATTAACTACCACATAGGTAGAGATCTACCTAACAGTGAAGGTGTGATAAGGGAACATGGGACACAGGTGGACAGTATCCTCCACTTTGATGAAGACAGTGCCACACTACATCTGTAATCAGTCTGTGTGTTATGTGTCATGACAACAGGTGTGTCATCTATAGAAATATAGGGCAGTGTTCCCCTCTACCAATCACAATGTCCTGTGTGGTATGTACCTCACATGACAACTACACCAGGTGAAAAGGCCACAGACATACCTCCCAAAGGGTAATACTGGCCGCAAACAGATGCCCTATGCAGACTGACTCACAAAACCACATCTACACTGTATTGCATACTGGCCACACAGAGGTGACCTCTACCAGACATACAGAGGTATGTCACACCCATAGCTGGGTGACAACCACCATGGCAACATATCACAATCCCTCCGGGATACACAATCTAGGGCCCTAAACCTTGTCAGCTCACTAAACAGCACATGCTGGAGGGATAGGTTCCCATCTCAGAGATATGCCATACACTGGAATAGACCACCTAACAATAGCAAACAAGACTCCTCATTAGCAGTTGTCATAAATACCCCTGATGATTGTGTGGGAGATTGATAATACACCCCAGGAAACACCTCTGTGGTTCTGGTTGGCAGGGGCAAGTGAAATCCAAGTACATGTGTGTCAAAGGCCAGGGTAGCATATGGCTAGGCTGCCGTAGGCCCTAGGGCCAACAGCATATTACCTACCTATGACACTATGCACTCACACATGTACTCAATGCAATACCTGCTATGTGAGGTTGAATAAGTGTAACGCTGAATGTGTGCAAGGTCTGTAAAGGTGTGATAGCTTAGTGTGAAGTTGTATCTGACATGGTAGTGTCTATCCTATCTGTGAGGACAGCAAATGATGTGTAATATACTGTTAGGCAGACATAGTAGTATGGCATATGATGTGACGTAGTTCCTTGTTGACGAATGTGGTGTCTTATTGTAGGCTAAAGCAATACATGTGTGCTTAGTGTGTGGTACTGCTGGTGAATCCAACTCCCATATGAACTGTAGTACTACCAGAAACTGTAGGCCTAAACAGCACAGTATGGTGTGTGTTCACATTGCTTGGAAACACTGTCATCTATGTTTCCTGTAGTCTGCACAGAGGACAAAACTCAGGCATAAGGGTGTGTAAGTAGTGGCACACAGTACTGTATGGTACACAGGTAATGCTCATCTGTGTTGGCATACAGTGGTGTGTTGTATGTTTGTCTGATGTGTGTGTAATCATGCCTGTACAATGGTTACAATTATATGTGTGTTACAGGTTATATGTGTGTATCCAGCAACATATATACTCTGTTACAGCAGTATGCCACCTATAGTAACAACTGTACACATCTGTTAGGCAGGGCTATGGCATCAATGACTAGGGTGGTTGACTGGTACTACTGTACCTGTGCTTTACATCCATTGAAATGGATGACATCTCTGTTCGTGCATTGGTGTGATATACACCCCTGTCTTGAGGTTGTGCAATGTGTCACAAACAGTGTGTTGGGTACTGTTGTATAGTGGTGTGATATATAGAGTGTGCCAGGCACTGTTAGTTAGTTGTGGCCTGAGAACCAATAAGTGGTATTGAACATGTGTAACCTCTGACAGACAACAGGATGGTATATATGTCAGTAAAGTGATATCTGTGGTTAAAGGTGTAAAGTGTGCCACTTGACTCGCTCACACATATTGTTCATATCTTTTACAGCCAGATGGCCCACCAACGCAATCCATCATACACAGCAGATGAGGAAGAGGTGATACTACAAAGCCCATTGCAGCAGTACACAATGCTGTTCTTCAGAAGCAGCCAGCACCAGCAGGAGCGGAACTTGTTTATCGGGTAAATGACATAGACATGCATAACCGGACATATGAGCAGGTACGCCATCACTGCAGTGATTTAATTAGACATGTCTGGCGGCATGTGTCTGATATCCAAAGACAACAGCATGCCACAGGTGGTGGGGTGGCCATTCATCCCCCCCCACCAGAGTGGAGGAGCTGCTCCTAAGCATGGTGGCTCCTGGACAACAGCAACATCAACCTCTGACATGTGTTGTCATGGAGGCCGGAGCCACTCAGCACATCCACCCGGAGCAAGCAGGTAACATGCCCTATCTGTAGATGACAGTTAACTGTATTGTTAGATTATGTCTACGTGATATGTGTACTGTGTGTTTATCAGTTCTGCTGCCTAGTGTTGTGCAGTACTGATATTTTGAATACTATCTCTACACCTGTGACTGTTGACTGTTGTTATACTGCAGTTTAGCATACCCACTGTAGCAATGCCACAGTTGTGGCCACTGACTAACTCTCTCATATTCTCACAGGGCAACCAATCCATGCTGGTGAGTGTGTTATAACTGCAATGTTGGTAATGAAATATGCATGTCATAGTTGAGATGTAGACCATGTACACGTAACACACCTACGCATAATGCGTGCTGTGTATGTTTGCTGTAAGACATTGCACAGCTCAGTAATGTCAGTAGCTGCCTCACTGACATGCAATACACAGAGCATAAGTCATAGTTGTGGCAGCCCCGTACTGCACATTGGATAGGCATAGTTGCAACACCTGTTCACAACATAACACGTTTATCATACGCAGTACACAAAGACATGCTACATATGGCATAACCACAAACCCACTGCAAGGTCACACCTCAGTATCCCACATGTCATCCACACACACACATGATGTACCTCAGGGGTAGAGGCCTATCATGGGGCTGTGCAACACTCTTCAACACATAACACAGTCATGTTAGGCAATGCTCCCTATTGGGCACCTCATACACCCATGTACAAAGTGGATGTGTAATAGTGAACATAGCCACGACACTGCAGTTCAGGTACAGCATGCTAGGCAGTGGTCTGTCACACAGTAGTAGCCGTGAGTGACCACAAGATGCATGATGATGATGATGATGATGGCACATGGTAGTACACCCCATCCAGTTAGAGTGACCACAGTACTACACATAGCGGTCTTTGCTTTGTACCTCATTGTTGTGTGTGTGCAAACATATGCACCTATACACAATATGCATAGCATGTTGTGTGTGTGCTTACATATGCCAGTATACACAATATGCACAGCTGTCGCCATCTGTACAAAGAGTCACATATATGTCCTGGAATGCTATTGGGTTTATAGGTCACATGACACACATTGGGTATGTGTGGTGTTTAATGTTGCAGTCGTGTAGCATGCCATGTCATGGCTGGCACCGACATATCTGCAATATGTCCCACACTCACCATAACCACTGTACAATGGCCATGTCGAGCATTGGGATTCCTTCACATCTACATGCACCACTCATCCTATGTCTGTACATTGCATGCATTTGCTGCACCTGTGCCCACTATTATTCACTATGGACACAGACACTGTAAGCAGACATGCCAATCTATGTGTCACACAGATAACACATGCAGCCATGGTATGCATACCATTGAGTGATGGTGCACAGGACATTGCAGAGTAGATAATACTTGCACAGCAATGCTGTGTCCATGTACACATTCTGTTCCAGGGTGTAGACAATCACTGAACAACTACACACATGCATCACAACCATGTATAATGTCATTGAATATGGCTGTCAACACTTGCACTGCATGGTCTTGAGCAACATATATTCTGCATGCTGACATGTGTGAGGTGACTATTTGCCCTGTGATACTGTCACCCACCTTCACCCATTATTGTGTATGTGTTGGATTGCTGGTGTGTGTGTGTGTGTGTGTGTGTGTGTGTGTGTGTGTGTGTGTGTGTGTGTAGTGCTGTGGTGAGCAGTGTATTTGTGTTTATGTGTTCATGTGGTCATGTCTGCATGTGTTCATGTGTGCATGTGTGCATGTGCTCATGTGTGCATGTGTGCTAACATCATGCACAGATTGTGAAGTGTGTTTCCTGTCTTCCTTCCACAGGTGCTGAGTTAGGGGTGTCTGAATGCAGCAGGGAACCTGATGTCACTGCCACTAATAGTGGAGATGATGAGACGTATTGTGGTACAGGAAGGTCTGTCAGAGTCTGTCATTGGTCCACCAATCGACAGTACACAGCGTTCAAACCCATCTATGCGCACACTCATACTGCCAATACATCCCTCATCACCAATGGCCATAGCTGATGGACAGCATACAGTTGGCATTGACCAGGACAGTGTGGTACCCATGGCACGTGCATCCCCTCACAGCAGCCATAGCCTGATTACTGGAATGGTACCACATAGGCGGATGTCCAGGGGTTCTCGGGGGAGCACCACTGGTCGTATTGCCCCTGGTGGACGTGCCCCCAGAGGTATTACAACCTCCAGTATATTCCAGGCTGTAATGCAGGCACAGGCACATATGGAACGGTACACCCGACAGGGACTAAGGGCACAGAGGGCCCATTACACTGCTATCAATGACAGCATCTGTGACCTTGCCGGTGTCATCCGGAATTACACCGAGGTCATTGATAGCCATTGGAGGGAGACATTAGATGTCCTCCACAATGTGTTAGCCATGAGTCAGAACCGTGCGGGACGGATGGGAAGCCAATGTGGATGCATACCAGCAACAGCATCAGCTGGCAGTCGTCGTGGACGGACTACGGATCACAGCCGCTCCCATAGTGGCAGTACCAGCCCCAGCAATGCTGGGGCTGGCCTGTCCATTGACCATCCTACTAGACCATGTGCATGTGGCACTGGCCTGTCCCAGCAGGGACATGGGTCCAGTCATCATACCTCTGCCTCTGATGATAGCACCCAGTCAGGGTTGGTACCCGATACTGCCCATAGCACCCCTGCCAGGCACAGGTACCTTTTTTGTGGCCAGAGACAGTGATCTGTACGGCCTAGCAGGTACAGTCTGTGGCTGTCACACAACCGCCCATATATGACAGCCACATGGTGGAGTTGTGTGCATGCAGACACACACACACATTAACCAAACAACTAGGGCTCACACATACACACACACATTACATCAACATTGGCCCATGCTGTACTGTTGTCTCACACACACACACACACACACACAAACACACACACACACACACACACACACACACACACACACACACACACACACACACACAGACATGTTGATTGGATGGGTCAATGTTGGGCTCTGGCAAACCAACAACACACCTTGTGCATATGATGACACCTGTGCCACCTCCTGTCATCTGTCACACTAATTCAGGAATAGGCTAACATGGTTCTGATGCACAGGGTGACATTATAGCAGTGTAGCAATAGTAGCAAGTTGCCAACAGGAAAGTGTACTGATATCCTTGTAGGTATATCTGAGCAGGCATTATGCATCACAGCTCTGATAGTCATTGTAGCATTGTTTACACCAGTGTTAGGTCTGAGTATGTATTGTCCACCCATGTGCCACTTGGCTGAAGTGCACAGTGTTGCAGCATGTGTTAGTGAGTGGACAGTATGTGTGTGATGTGTACATTACAAATTAGCAGGTGTACATCTGTGAACATGGTTTGTGCGCACTGTCTGCATGTACGTGCATAGTGGACACGTGAGATGTGCGACACACCCTGTTGTACACATTGTTAACATCTCATGGTATCTTTCCATGGCCAGTATGCATTCTACTACAGATATGTACTAACATGGGTACACATGTGTGTATGACATGGGTTGACACTATGCTGTGGGTGATACTGTTGATATCTGTTAATGATCTGCAGTCTGGTAGTATACACCACCTCAACAGCATGACTATAACCAATCATTAGATGATGTCCTGACAAATGACACACAGTTGTAGGGAACTCAGTAACAGTTGGATCCTTCCGGTACTATACTATAACAGTAACCAGTGGTATTGACCACCACACGTTCCTGGGACCACACCTGTGTGGCATATAGCCCTCTTAGGTACATGCAAACACACTAGGGGATATGTCCATCCACATCTGGAAATGCATGCATTGGCTTACACTGCAACAACACACCCTGTGCATATGATGACACCTGTGCCACCTCCTGTCATCTGTCACATTAATTCAGGAATAGGCTAACATGTTTCTGATGCACAGGGTGACATTATAGCAGTGTAGCAATAGTAGCTGGGATGCATATCCTACACAAGGGTATCATACAGACAGATACCTGTTGTCCAATACATGCTGTATAGTCATAAGCTGACTATGGCATAGTCACCCACATTTACTAGACATACTATCCCGACAGTGCCACATAGGTGGTAGCCCTCAACATGTATGTTGGGTACCAATGTGTACAGACAGACACGTGTTATGTCATCTGTCCCTTGGTATCCACATATCTATAGGTATTGTGGGGTCCATCGGTGTTTCACATAACACATTAGGGGCCTGCACGCATATCCACAGGGCTGTTGTACACCTATAATGACAGCCCATTACTGCTAGTCATTGTTGTGTATGAACATGTGTCACATATACCCCAGGCAATTACCCTCACTCACAGTACTCTATAGTATGTGCCATGGGTGTGTGTGGCACAGATGACCTTTGCCACGGATCACTACAGTGGCCGGGCTTGTCGCATACATACATATGTGACCTATGATCTGAGAAGCAGCGGCACAATCTGTTGAAGGAAACAAATGTATTCATGTAGTATGCAGGCTTCACACCTACGTACTGATTGAGGTCACATGTACACATATTCATTTGTCACGCAGATACCCGATGTGTGCAATGCACATACTGTTTTAATCATATGTCATACCATAGTAAAAGCAAAACCCACACTGCAATGACCACCTGTGGCACACATACACAGCATTTGAAGGATTCAAATGCCTACCTAACTATGTTATGATACTAGAAAGACATGCTTTAACACGGCGCACTATATGCTTTCCTGGGTGGTTTCTGTTCTCCTGATATATTTGTAGGATGCTGACATCATCAGACATTCCAAAGAGGGATGTACCTCTTCTATTGTTTTCCCAGTCTCCAAAAAGGCTACTCCTCACAAAGGAAATCATACACACCCCCCACACACTGTCAGTATTTGCAGGATTCAAACCCCTACCTAACTATGTTATGATATTACAGAGATACGTATTAACACAGCGCGCTATATGCTTTACTGGGTGGTTTCTGTTCTCCTTGAATATTTGTAGGATGCTGACATCAGCAGACATTCCAAAGAGGGATGTACCTCTTTTAATGTGTTTTCCCAGTCTCCAAAAAGGCTACTCCTCTCAAAGGAAACCACACACATACACACACACACTCTTTTAATGTGTTTTCCCAGTCTCCAAAAAGGCTACTCCTCTCAAAGGAAATTGCACACATCCCCCAGTGTTTTCAGGATTCAAACGCCTACATAACTATGTCATGATACTAGAAAGATATGCATTAACATGACACGCTATATGCTTTCCTGGGTGGCTTTTGTTCTCCTGATATATTTGTAGGATGCTGACATCATCAGACATTCCAAAGAGGGATGTACCTCTTTTATTGTTTTCCCAGTCTCCAAAAAGGCTACTCCTCACAAAGGAAACCACACACACCATCATCGTTTGCAGGAAACCCCTACCTAATTATGTTATGGTATTATAGAGATACACATTAACATGGCACACTATATGCTTTATTGGGTGCTTTTGGTTCTCCTTGAATATTTGTAGGATGCTGACATCAGCAGACATTCCAAAGAGGGATGTACCTCTTTTAATGTGTTTTCCCAGTCTCCAAAAAGGCTACTCCTCTCAAAGGAAATCACACACATACACACACACTCTTTTAATGTGTTTTCCCAGTCTCCAAAAAGGCTACTCCTCTCAAGGGAAATCACACACATACACACATACTCTTTTAATGTTTTCCCAGTCTCCAAAAAGGCTACTCCTCTCAAAGGAAATCACACACATACACACACACCCAGTCTCCAAAAAGGCTACTCTTCTCAAAGGAAATGACACACATACTATCAGTGCTTGCAGGATTCAAACACCCACCTAGATATGTTATGATACTAGAGAGATACACATTAACACAGTGCGCTATATGCTTGACTGGGTGGTTTTTGTTCACCTGATATATTTGTAGGATGCTGACATCATCAGACATTCCAAAGAGGGATGTGCCTCTTTTAATGTGTTTTCCCAGTCTCCAAAAAGGCTACTCCTCTCAAAGGAAATCGCACACATACACCCACCCCCCTCCCGACTCACTGCCAGCACTTGCAGGATTCAAACCCCCACCTAACTATGCTATGCTACTAGAGAGATATGCATTAACACGGCGCACTATATGCTTTATTGGGTGGTTGCTCTTCTCCTGGTATATTTGTAGGATGCTGACATCATCAGACTGGACATGGGAATGTGTGTGCACTTTCTTTTATGCAATCCCAGGAATGATCCATGTGGGTCGGCAGGTATCAACAGCTTGAACAGGACCCTGCGATTCACACCTTGTGTGATCTATCTGTGGGCACATTGACATCCCTTCATATGTCAACACATATCTATGCACAGATTGTTGGTTTTGTGGATATGACATGTGTCTGTGATGTTGATGAAGATCTATGCAGTCTATGTGGGACATGTGTAGCTCTGTTCAGTGATGTATGTCCTGGGTGGCTGACTTGCAAATGGTGTACCATGTTTGGGAACCATGATCTGCACATGAACATACCACAGTTGGTAGGGTTGTGTGTTTGTCAGCTTCCAATAGCTCTGTTTATGACTTCAGCCATGATGCACTCCATGGCCTTGCAGATCAGACGTTATAGGCTTACTAGACTATACTTCCCATGGTGTGTTGTGCACCCACACTTGTGGGGAGTGCCATATGTGGCTGTAACACATTTGACGGTTCCAGACCCTGTGGAGTGGGTGAAGCTCAACAGACTGTTCAGGTGTAGGGTCTGTTTGTTCTGTAGTGCATGCATGACATATATTGGGAAACATTGTAATCCAATTGCTGCCATGCTTTTGGCTTTGGGGATAGCTGGTCATCCATTCTACATGTGATATCTCCTTGTATCATGTCATGGACTATTGTCAGTGGGAGGTGGTTATGTATATATGGGCCTGTCTGACAGGATGTCGGCATTGTCAGTAAGGTACAGTTTGCACTGACTCAGGACATATATGAGTGTACATTACTATTTATGACATAGCTGAAGGACATGTCATGATTCTCAGTCTGGACTTCTTCTCAGCTACTCTTTACAAAACACCAACAAACCTGAGCACTAATCCCGGTTATACTCTTTTATACACTTAACACCCTACTGATCCTTTGTGATCAGGCTACAGAGTATGTCATCATAATATACTGGCATGTCCAGGGGTCGGTTTCGTGTGTACTCTCCAGTCCAGCTAGTGAATATTGTGGTTATGACACAATGTCACATCTGCCTCATGTACACAGACAACCCTCTCCTCCTCCCAACACACTCAGATATATGTGAGAGATGCAACAATACTGACATACAGCAGGCTTAGCTCTCTCGACCCATGATTGACATGGTCTATCAGGTGGTGAAGGTGACCACACACACCACATATCAGTCTCACATACACCGATAGTGACAGCAATCAAACCACATTATCACACATACACATACTCGGAGGCACTACATACACTCTGCCTAAGCAGCAGAGACCTCCAAAGCAGACACACAAACAACTGCTACCCCACTACAATACCCACATATCACATAGTTCACAATGTCAGTGTGCCACACAGTCACTGCCCTTCGGGCTAAACAACACACCTGATACACTTGTAATGGGTGACACTTAATGTCAGACACACTGACGTCCCACTCACCAGGCCAAACAAGGGAATAGTCACTTTGAGCTGTCTCTCAGGTGCCAGGATCCGCCACATAACACATGCACTCAGGTCACTCCAAAGCAAGTCCAGGACTGGCTCCATCATTGTCCATGCTGGTGCGTACAACCTCAGATGTTCCTCCCTGGACCACATGACATGATACATAGAGGAACTCTCTGATCATGTAGCCCAGGCCAGTATGACCCTGACCTTGTCTAGCATCTTACACTCACCAAGTATGATGTCTCAGTATACCAACAAACTGATCACATTTAACAGTTGGCAAACATATTGGTGTTATTCAAAAGGGATACAGTGTCTGTCAGCCTGGGGTGACATGCTCGACATGCCACGTAGCTTCCCTATATACAGCTTACACCTGTCACCCTTGGACTTTTGAATACTGGCTAAGGCACTTGCTGCCACCATACTGCCTTATTTAAGCGGGACTCAAACGACAGACCCACCTCCACAGACATTACAGAGTACATGACACTGAGGGTAATGCTGCTCAACACCAGATATATTACCCTCACATTGACCACACTCAGGAATCACCTCAGTATGGAGAATAGCAATATCTGTGCACTAACAGACACATGGTTCAGGCTCCCACATGCACACCAGCACTACCAGGTTATATTTCGTACCATGCTTTCTGACCACATAACTCGGAATGGCCAACACAAATAGGGGGAGTATCCATATACATCACAGATTCACATACCTCTGGGTTGGTAGCACTGCACAAAGCATCACAGACCATACATATGCACCTAACATTGTGCAAATCTGCCTTTTGGTTTGTTGCCTGCTACAGACCACACTCACAAACTCAGCGACCACACTCGTCTTTCCGGGGAACACTGGACAATATGACGGTTTCCCCAAACACCATTATATTGGGTGATGTCAAATATACACACATTGACTGGGGATAGTATCAGGCCCCAACACCCTCACCCAACAGTTGCTACAATTTGTAAACTCATATGCTATGGCACAACCGGTCACCACACCCACAAGAGGGGACACCATATTGGACATGATCATCACCAACATGGGGACTCTATGTTCCACACCTGCAATATACCCCTCATTGGTAAGGACAGAACATACTTTATCTCACTGGACATCCATATCCCGTCCCCACACTCATCCTGGGTAATCTTGCTGAACTTCCCAAAAGCAAACGTCACACTTCTCCATACCATGGTGGTATCCTTCAGAGACCCTGGGTCAGTGGTAAGTATGGCTCAGACTGCTGAATCCTTTACATACACAGTCTATGGACACCTAGTGGACTGCATGGATTGTGCTATCCAAAATAACACCTGGACTCACTTCTCCAATGGCAGGGGACCTGTCTGGTGGACCCCAGCCATTAATACACTATACAACAAAAGGAGGAAGCTACTACATGATAGAGCACAATCCCAGACAGGGAAGGCATCTGTGATCTGTACTAGCAGACAGCTACAATCACTCGTGTATTTATGTCAGGCCCGCTTCTAACGGACAATTGCACCAGACACATTGGACACTCACAAGGCCTTCTTCAGTTAATTCAGGTACCTGGCTGGACACTCACTGATATGCTGTGTGTTACTGCATACTGACTGAACATACCCTGAACCCACAGACATTGCCAACATCCTGGCAAACAGGTTCAATGCAGATGTCTCTACCCCATGCCCCCCTAAGGAGGTACTGTCCATCCCAACAGAGTGTAACCTCCCTGACATCACGAATAAACAGGTGAGTGCTGCCCTCCCCACAGCGGACAACACAGCATCAATGGGACCAGACAGTGTCCCGGCCTGTGTTGTACATGGCCTTCATGACAGATGTAACCCTCACATTACATCACTGTTCGATATCAGGGTTACTGCAGGATTTGTACCTACGGAATGGCATACAGCGATAGTGGTCCCGCTCCACTGAATACTGCCATAACAGACCACAGACAATATCGGCCTATAGGGCTAACTAGCCTGTTCTGCAAAGCTATGCAGCGTATTGTAATGGGACTCATGGACATAGACATGGGAAACCTGCAGACACTGGGTTCTACACATTACAGCATTGTTGTGGGCAGATCTTGCCTGTTGGACCTGTTTGTATTCTTTAAACAGTTACCAGGTCCATCAGTGTTGGGACGGTTGTCCACACAGCCTGCCTGGACCTTGCACAACCCTTCAACACAATACCCCACACGGCCATTATGCATAGGCTCACCAGCATCAATATCGACACATATCTCACACGATGGATTGCTACCTGGATCAGGGATAGCACCCACATGCTCAGTGTTGCAGGTGCCATGTCTGACTATACACCAGTTACACATGGCATCCCACAAGGCTCAGTCCTGGGACCTCTCTTGTTCAGTATATATATTTGTGTGATGTACAGGCTATCACAGGAGGGATATGGCTGCCCATGTTCGCAGGTGACTGCAAACTGGGTGCCATAATCAACTCTCCAGCTGGCGCATGCATACTCATACAGGGTCTCACAGAGATAGGATGACTGGTGCCTGAGCCATGGCCTACGGCTACATGCCATTAGTTGCATAGTCATCCCCTTTGAGAATGACAACATGCCCGCACATTACCACATAGGTAGTAATCCATTACATATGGTAGTAGTTGTTATGGGTTTGGGGACATGACCTGTTGGTACTCTCGCCTTTGACAATCACATTGTCAAAGTGGTTAGACAGTACTTCTACATAGCCCACCATATCCCACATGGTTTCACATGTTGGTCACGTGTGGTCATTGTGCCCCTATACTCATCACAACCATGCTTGGTTACTATGCCACATTTGGGTTGTACCTTACCCGACACCTGCAGCAACTGTAATGGCCAGAAATGTTACTCATCAAGCAGATGTAGGGACGCACATAGATGCCCTGCACAGTTCAGATGCAGTAACTCCAGCTCTACTCAGTCACTTACCACCTACATGGATGTGTTGTGTGCCTGTAGTTTAAGGCAATAACTGACCCAGAATTAATTGACATACTCCACCTCAGGATATCCAACTCCCTTGGAGCTACACACTCCAGGGACATATACCTCTGCACAGATGTTGATAGGACATGCTGGGGGGCAGATTATTATCTGTAAGGCTCCATTCACTGCAGAGTGTAGTCCCAGTTTTGCATAAGCAGAGCCACCCACTGACCATCTACAGGTGACATCTTGACAAGTGGATGGGTGACCGTATGTGTACCCATGGGATATCTTCTGGGTCCCTGCTAGACATAGGCACAGTACACTAAACATAAATGGGCTATCTTGTGTGACCTACTATTGAAGGGCACAGTGTTCTGATTTGACTGGGTTGCAGCAGCCAAACACACTCTGGCTATGCTTGAACATGCCCTAGGGCAGATAGCCTAGTATCAACCTCTGAACCTATGAAAATGTTCATGATGCACAATGTTTATTGCTGATACTGTTTGCAGGTTTTTATCATCTTTGCTTTCCCACTTTCTATGAACTACTTAGGTATCTGAAGAACGCATTTGATTATGACAGGGTTCAACTATATTATATACGTGACTGTTGTCATATAAGTGTGTGCACAGGGCAGATTGCTGGATAGTGAGAGGTTCCTGGGTTAACACATGCAACTGCCTGATATGTGTGGCCCACTGCTGTACTCCAACATGGCCTAAGTGTGTGAGCATGCCCAGTTCAGACTGTCACTGTTCTGTTGCCTGACATTTGTCTCATGTATTCAAGTGTGTGAGCATGCCCAGTGTGACCTTTCAGTATGTTGCTGTCTGAGGTCCACTACATTTGTTGGTGTATGTGTACATGTCCAATATTAACATTTCTACTGTGTGTGTTGAAAGTCAGGTTCTATTCTTACTGCAGGACTTACCTTTATGTCATAACTCGACAGGGATTATGCTGTGCCTGCAGGGTTTCCATGGAATACTTTGCATAGACTTATCAACATTTCTTCTTACAGGTTAACCACTGAAATGCTGTCATGGTTTAGTGGTTCAGTACTATGACTATAGTGCACAGTATCCTGGGTTCGAGGACCATCACCGCTTATATTTTCATACTGAGCAGACCAGACTGCTTAAGGGCCAGTAGAGCAACTATGAGCATGTTGGCTTTTATTCAGCTATGCCCTACTTAGACCCAGCTTGTCCAACATTGCTCAGTATTAACCATCATTGCTGGACGTTGGCCAATATTACTCAACATTGACCACATTTGTACTAGTTGGTGTGTGCGATTTGGTTTACATATACTACATGGTGGTAAATGCTGTTTAGCACTGCTTTATATTGCTTAGCACATGGCAATCATGCCTCAGGTGTTGATGCAGGGCTGCCTATGTCGGATGCACATACTACACTCCCTATACATGTTTAACAGCAGGTAGTGTCAACGTAGGCATCCCTTTTACTATATGTGTGGGTCAGAGAGAGGTATCATTTCCAGAGTTCCTACTGAGCCAGTGTATGTGTTATGCGTTACCTCTTTGCCAAGGCCAAAGCATACTGGGCACACCTCCTTCTGCCTACTGGGGCAGGCTCAGGTTGTTCCTCCTCCGAGTCACGCTCTGCCTGTGATGGCCCTGGCAATGGTAGGGGGCTGTTTGGCCCAGGCCTATGCTGGTCCTGCTGCAGCTGTTTTCACAGGATCATATTATGTAGCATAGCACATACCATGACAATTTGGGTACATGTAGTTGGTGAGTACTGCAAGGCTCCACCAGATGTGTCCAGGCACTGGAACCATGACTTGAGCAGCCCAAACACACATTTGATTACATTTTGTGTTTGTGCGTGCTCCTCATTATGGCGTTCCTGTTCAGGTGTGTGTGCATTTCTGATGGGTGTCATCAGCCACGGCTCCAGTGCATAGCCAGCATCCCCCACTAGGTGTCCATGTGGGATGTCCCCAATGGCAAATGTCTGGTACAGCTGCGTCAGATGTCAGATATGGGAATCATGGTAGCTTCCAGGGCAGCCAGCACACACATTCAGTATTATGCCCTGGGAATCACACACAACCTGGCAGTTGATGGAGGGTAAGCCCTTGCAGTTGAAGTAGACCCTACCCCGCTCATCGGCTGGTGCTTTGATGCATATGTGCGTGCAGTCTATTGCACCCACTACCTCAGGGTATTTCGCTATTTGCTGGAAGAGACGCATACTGCTGGCCAATACCTCATGGGAATTGGGGAAGTATACATGATCACTGACATGTGCTGACATGGCATCCAGGAACTGGTGCAGTACCCTGGATGCTGATGCCTGTGATATTCCCATCATATCACCAGTTGGTCTCTGGAAGGTACCTGTTGCTAATATTCTTAGGCCAGCACATACCTTAGTTTCCACTGGGATGGGTTCCCCTCTGTTGGTTCTGTGTGTGAGGTGTGGCCTGCACAGCTCAACAATTTGCTGCAAGAGGTCTCTGTCCAATCTATAGCGCTCCACTATCTCCAGCTCATGTAGCCCCTGGTAGGTTACCCTGGGCCTGTACACTCTTCTCTGTCTCCACACTGTGGGTTGTCCAGCAGCATTTGCATCATCACCACCCTCAGCATGTTGCATATGTCACCTTATAACAGCAATGGCAGCCCCTAACATTTTTTGCCTCAGTACAGCTTTTTCAGTTTTCACTACTATTAGCTTACTGCAGTGTTGCAGTGTCTCTTGAGAGAAACATAATGGACTGTTGTTTGCAGTGTTTTAAGTGCTGGGCTGGGCTGGGCTAGTGTTCTGCCTGGGTAATTGCCGGATTCTGATTGTTTTCACCTGCTAGCTCTGCTAGTACTCCCTGGTAACTTCCCTACTATTTGGTGTGCTTCCTTTTTCCTTTCTGTTTCCTCAGGATGGAGCACTGCGCACACAAGTGCAAACACGCACACACCAGCTAACAAGCGCACACACATGCTTACACAGACTAAAACCTGCTTATTCTTGTTAAAACGCATGCACACCAGTGCAAACATGCTTACAACTGTTTACACAGCCTTACATATGCTTACTCAAGCTTACACTCGTGCACACATGCTTACACGCGCACACACTGTCTTACTCGGGTTTACTAGCGCACACACACACGCATGCACGCTCAGCAAGAAACTTTGGTGTTATCCACGGCATACACCTTCCATTTCTTGACTTTACCTGGCCTACCTGTTGACACACCTCTTTCAATAATATGTAATTGTCGGCTGACACATGACACTTTGCTCCAATGAGCTTCACTCCGTTCATACATACCCCCCTTGTGATGTCACCTATCTTCTACTCTGTTACTCCCCTTATCCTACTCCTACACTCCACTGACTGTACTCATTTCCTATGTAAACTTGTGATTCACTATCCTAACTCATTTGCATAGGATTGCCTTCTAATGCTTGGTTACATCTCTTAGACTGAGCTTCCCCCCTTAGCAACCTCTACTCGGTGGCCATGTTGTCTTCAGCCTGCCATTCACTTGCATTGTAAATTCATTTTAGCTATAAAATCCACATTTGTGGATCTTAATTATTAATTTTCTGGTTTTTAGGGCGCAGCGCGTTTGCACGGTGCTGCGCTATGGTTAAACCCCAGAGATCGGGATAAAAAAAGTTATTTTATTTCTATTTTGCATCACTTCCCATTGCCAATGGCCATATTTTTGGCCATTGGCATGCTTCCTCCTGTAAATGCATGCTTTTTTTGCAGCTGTCACGGCTCCGTTTTGCTATTTACAGAACCGTACTCAGTTATCAACTGAGTACATTTCTGCAAATAGCACTACTCCTACTCAGACAGGTTTGGGTTTCCTGAATCGCAAATTTACCTCATTTGCATAGCTTTCACCTGCAATTGAGGTAATTTGCATATCTAAGCCCTGTCCATGTAGGACTAGTTTAAGGAGCTCTGTTACACGCCCCTTCCGTCTCTTCCTGGATCGCTCGGTGACATGTTGGCTGCATGGAGTCTTACTCTACTCTTAGACTCCATGCAAGCCTTCGTGAATCCGGCTAAATGTCTTTAAATGTTTCCAGAAAGAAACTCTACATGTATAAAACTTTATCAAACTGACTTCTACAAGATGGTATGGAAGTAACTTAATGCATTATCATGACAAATACAAATGTGTGTATATTTAGTCATAACAGTTGATGAGGCCTCTATTTTGCTGTTCCAGTAGTAATGTGATCATAAGTTACTGGCAAATCATATTAAGCATATTGGAATTCATGAATATATTTGTATTTAGACAAATAAAATGCATCAAATTGCAAAAAGGATAGTTATGGAAGAACAGCATTTCACAGGAGCATACTACAGCTTACAGCAGGCCCTCAAGAATTATGAAAACTTCTGAACCTGAGAATTATGACAATAGGAAATATAAAAACATCTGCTTTGAAGTGTGGGTCAAACAAAATGAAAGTTTTTACTTTATGATTTGTTTTATTTGTTTTCCACACAGAGAGATGCAATGTATATATTAAGAATTATGTTTTGCATAGTTTTAAGGCTGGTGAATTGGAGGAACCCAAGATATCCATACACAAAGAAGTACAGAAAGAGTAAAAAGTCCACTTTAATAGTAATTTAGCTGCATAAAGAACATATAAAATCAAACAGTGGTCTAGCGCTTTCATCCTTTATAATTATCAGTGATGAAGTCCAATTTATTATAAAGGAAGAAAGCAATACACTACCATTTTGTGTGGCTAAATTAACTATTACAGTGGACTTTATTTTTACACTTTCTGTGCTGCTTGTGTTTGGATATGTTCCTCTGATTCAATGGATGCTACATGAGTCTGGTTTTTGGTTTTGTGTCTTTTGTTTGGGTTGCATGGACAGATGCTCCTTTTTTCTAGTTTTAAGTCTGCACAACCAGTTGACATGTAATCTACCCAGTGGACAAGTATGCATCTGTAGAGAGGATTCCATGTATAAAATACCAAAATGCAGATTCATAAGTATTGAGAGGGTATGAGAGTCATGGTGTTTAATAAGAAAAGGACAGGTAATTGTGCTTTGACAGTGTGACTTATTTTTCCTATGAAGTTATTTGTCTGAGGGATTCCTCTTAATTGTATGAGTTATGTTAGATTTACTTAACTTTTAGAGGTTCACTTACAGAATCACAATTCTTTTTGTTATGGTCTCTTTATAAGTCTAAGGTTTCATCAAATACATCCATGTAAAATCAGTTTCAGGTGCATGCTTCTCCCTTTTTTCTACCTTAGGAAAGTAAAGTATTTTATCTTCTCACCTTCTCAGATAGGATGATCTCTAAATTCCCCAGAGCTCTGCCCTCCATCAAAGCCTGTCATCTTACTTTAGTAGATTTTCAGCATCTAAAAAGATCATTAAAAGCACTGTGGAAAAATAACTCATGACCAAAATAAACTGGCTAAACCAATATGACCTACTTCTCACTCATGATAAAACTAAACCCAGTATCTTTAGGTCACAGCCGCACCTGAAAACTGTGTCCTTTATCCAGTCTAAAAAAAACCTTTGTTGACAACTCCTTAGAATCCACACCCACTTTATAAAGCTTGGCCTGCAGTTAGATCATTACCTTACCTTGGAAAATCACCTAGAACTAAGACGCATTTTTGGGTATATAAACTCCCCTGGTACCTCGTCACATTTTTGGGTATATAAACTCCCTCGGTACCTCGTCACATTTTTGGGTATATAAACTCCCTCAGTACCTCGTCACATGTTCAGTAAAGCAGAGCAGCCATAAGCAAAGGCCTGCTTTAAATACTAGTTGCACTAATCATTTATGGCTCAAAAAAAAAAAAAACTTTTAACTACTATAGTTGACATCCTACAGAACATGTAGATTCATCACTCTGTTTTTTTACCTTTAATGTTGGTGTCCAGTACTGGAAAAAAAAATCAGGTTGGTTTCTTATCAGAGAATATGTCCATCTTTGTCAATCCTATTTTTATTTCAACTTCTACAACTGCAGTTCCCATACATGGTGAGTTGAAAATAAGCCACTGTCCATTACAAGCTATACTGACACACTAATGATGTTGTGATCCTCAGATTCCCAAACTGCAATGAATACTGTCCCAATACTAGGCGCTGAAATCTGGTATAGCTACATGGTCCAATGGAGCAGGAGGATTAAGCTATACTGTGGCTCATTCAATCAGTATTCAACTAATGGCAAAGGCATTGAAGAGGCCACAATCTTAACTGGAGGGACATAACCTAGGCTCACTGTAATTACAACACTAAGAGCCTGGTGAACTCCATAGTGTAATTGATATAGTCTGGTTGGGTGATTGCATATGGGCAGACGTGGGAGTGCACCTCTCAAATGCAGCAATTGCAGACTTCACAAGGTAACCACAATGTGGAAGGTTAGAGCTCCCTCTCCAGCAGCAGTATGACACTGCACTATCATTGCCAATCTCATCACTGACCACAGATGTAGGTCAGTTTGAGCCTGAGGGAGGCTGAAGTGAGTGTGGTAAATCTGGTTAATATGGAGAGGAGCTGGTGGCAGGTGTTGTTCAACTGCATGAAGGGGGAGAAAATCTGGGATAGCCTTTGCCTACAACTTAATAGCCTTACAGACCATAAGGGAAGGGACAGGAAACTGTGGAAACTGTAAGGCAGTCCATGTTGAGGAGTGATAGTACAGTGAGTTTCCATATGACAGAGCAATGGATGGCACAGGAAGAAATTGAAGAGAATGTGCCACAGGAAGATACTACAGAACTTTCTGTAGAATGCCCGCAGGAAATAGAGAACAAAAAAAATATGCCTTCAGTTTAGAATAAAATGAGTTAAGAGAAGAGTTACTTGATTTAATAGACATAGATAGACATATTAAGATCAATGAAAGAAATAGACTGGAGAAGGTCAATAAAACCCAAAAAGTCAGAAGTTTGATAACACAAATGAACACAGTAATTGGGACTGTCCATAGAGATCCATGAGATATAACAGAAGTAAACAGGATATATTACTGTGCAGCTAAATTAATAACTGATAAAGTTTTACCACAAGAACACAGGATAGTGAGGGAAAAGAAGGGGAGACATTGAATACCATCATGGAAGAATCGAATAGAGAAAACTAGAAAACAGCTAAGACAAGAAGTGTCACTGTTAGAAGAATATAGAAGAAGGAACAGATCAACAAAAATACTAAGAAAGATAGACATGATACAAGCAATGTGCACTATTAGAACACACCAGACTCTATCATGCACTATCACAAATAACAAACTAAAAATCTCAGCACAGGTGGAAAAACTTAGAAGATACACAAAAAAATATAAAGGAGAAGTACAAAATAAGCAATTTATTGATGACTCAGAAAAAGTTTTATAGAGAATTGGGAAACAAGGTAAAAGGAATTGAAAGACCACCAAAAAAAGAAGAAATAGATAGATTTTGGAGAAGTATCTATGAAGATCCTGTGGAACATAACAAAGAGATGCTAAATGGCTAGAAGAAGTAAAAGAAAAAATAAGAATGTTAAAGGTACAGGATATTAAATGGGATGAAGTAACAGCCAGAGAGATTGAAACAAAGTTAAGAAAAGCCTCTAATTGGAAAACTCCAGGCCCAGATGCCATATCTAACTTTTGTTTAAAAGTATTAACATCTATACATGAAGATTTAGCCCTGAGTAAACTATTTATATGTGCACTGCGAACAGACACTAACCTGGCTAACAACAGGAAAAACAAAGCTCCTAATTAAGAGTGAACCTGCAAGCTACCCTAAACATTATAGACCAATAACTTGTCTTCAAACGACATATAAACTATACATGGGAATTGATGCTGACAGAGTTTATAGTCATTTACAAGGAAACTCAATTATGGCAGTAGAACAAAAGGGCAATAAAAGAAAGTCATATGGAACAAAGGATCATTTGTTGTTAAATAAAGTCATAGTGGAGAACTGTAAAAATGGGAAGAATCTAAGTATGGCATGGCTTGACTACAAAAAAGCATTTGATACTATCCCACATTCATGGATAAAAGAGTGCTTAAAAATTTATAAGATACACCCTACACTGATCAATTACATTACAGTGACCATGAAATGGTGGCAGACCACTTTGCAATTAAGCCATAATAAAGGGCAAATTATTATCCCAGGGATAAAAATTCAAAGAGAGATATTCCAGGGTGACTCTCAGTCACTGCTGCTATTCTGCCTTGCCCTTAACCCATTAAGCTGTCTACTTAACAGCTTAGGCTATGGCTATAATTTGGCTCATAGAAAACAACAAAGTGTAAAGAATTATCATCTTCTCTTTGTCGGTGATTTAAAACTATATAGGTCATCAAATGATGAACTGAAAGAACAACTGCAAGTTGCCAAAACTTTTTCAGATGATATAAGAATGGCATTTGGTCTTGAAAATGTGCAAAAGCAACATTTAAAGGAGGAAAACTGCAGCACCAGGAAAACATCAGTTTGGGACAAGAATGTGGTATAAAAGAACTTGAGCAAGAGGGAGTGTATAAATATTTGGAAATTGATGGAGGATCAACAATAAAACATGAACAACTGTGGATAAAACTTAGTAAGGAATGCTTTATAAGACTTAAATTAATCCTGAAAACAGTGTTAACATCTAGGAACAAAATCTGAGCTATAAACCAATTTGCTCTTCCTGTCCTAACTTACAGTTTTGGAGTGACTGACTGGCCCCAAAACATGTTGGATAGATTATATAGGAAAACAAGAAGGATGTTTCATGCTCACCAAATGATTTATAAAAATCAGTGGCTACCAAGATTAATATTCCCCTTTCTGAAGTTGAGACGGGCCTCCTTGAAATTGATTACATGTATAGATCTGCAATTGTGGGACTCCACACATATCTGCTGACCTCACAAGACCCAAACCTAGTGAAAGTTTTGAAACATGAGGAGAATAAATCTAAGATGACTTCTCTGCTTAATCTAGCAGAAGCATATTGGTGCCAAGCAGGAATGGAAATCAAACCAGAAGCAGATAAAAATCAGGCAGCAACTGAATGAGCCAAAAAACAAAATAAATAATATAAGGTAAAGGACCAGATGAGAAGTCAGGAAATGTGGAAAATGCATAAATATAGTTGCAAGTATAGAAAACTTCTGGAAAAACCTCATGTTGATCAGGAACAAATACAGAGATGGTTAAGGAGAGGTAAATTCAAACTAAGAGATGAAAGGTTAATATTGGTGCCCCAAGATAGTAGGCTACATACATACTGACTTATCCATTGAATATGTGGGAGAAACAGACAAATTTAGGTTTTGTAACACCAAACTGGAAACAGCCACACACCTCGTTGCTGGTTGTGACATACTAATGGCAGAAGAACTGTATACTAAAAGGCACAATAATGTGGCAAGATTGTTGCTCTGGGGATTGTGCAAACATTATGGTATTGAAGTGGCTGAAAACATTGGAAACATGAGCCACAAAGCATCACAGTAAATTATGACATTTACATCACATGGGATCACCCATTAAAACAGTTCAAAAGATAGATGCTAGGAAACTGGAAATAGTGGTTCATGAAAAGAAGACAAAAGTAGCATTGATCATTGAAATCACCACACCCAAAGACTACAGTGTCTTGCATACAGAGAGACACAAAGTCATAAAATATCAGGCTCTGAAGGCAGAAATGAGAGCAATGTGTAAGAAAGATACCCAGACAATTGCAATAGTAGTAGGAGCAATAGGTTTTATAAAAAATAATCTACAATTATTTAGACATGTTACCAATACATGTAACCCCATACGAATTGCAGAAGGAGTCATTACTGGGCACATTGCGTGTGTTGCGAAGAGCACTTTTGGCTGACATCAAAAACTGAAACAATACTAATTTCATGAACTTTAATAGCACCTTAACTTAGGAATGGGGTCCATTCCCATCATGGTATTAGAAACCCAAAAGATTTGGAGGATTAAAAAAGGCTGAGACCAGAGAATATTGAGAACGTGGCTACTAGTCTTCATCATGGAACAAGCTAAGGGCCACTGCTTCAAAGCTATGAAATAATTTGTTCTCCTGCTCTTACTCTCTTCAAAACTATTCCGTCCCTTTGTGTAGTTGAATCTCTTCATGCTAGGAATGATATATAAAAACATGTGTTTCATCTGTGAATGAATGAATGAATGACCCTCTATTTTAGTGCTAGTAGGAAAAAAGTTGCTAGTGTTTTGTGATTCATTCAATGTTCTTTCTTAGACCACTATGCTTAAGGAATATGGGACAGCTTCCAAAGCTTTAGAGTACCTTACACACACCCTGTCCACTGCCATGCACAAGAAAGGCAATACAACCACTGTGGTAGCAGGGTTAAGGAATGTAGGACAGCTGCCAACCTTACCTTACACATACCCTATCCACTGCCATGCACAAGAGAGTCAGCACAAAGGCAGTGACTACGCTGCAAAAAACTTTAGAACTATCTTACCACCAAACAGTCTTCAGATGATTGATGGTAAGCCAGCACTTCATAACACTGAACGTGTAAGTTCCCCATCACAAATTACCTCCCACACCCTCAATTATGAAGAAAATCTGCTTTATTCTATATAATAGTTTTATTTTGTGGCATTTCTGTCCTTCAGACTGCTTGATATACTATGCTTTTTACCTAAGGGCATGATTTTAATATCTAGATTTTCTGAGGGAAATTTTTATGGATAAAACTATCAATCTTTTATGTCAGAAATTTTTGTGTGGGGCTAGACTTCAACCTGCCACCCACAACACCTTATTAATACATGTTAACCCTAACCTTGCACCTTAATTTAGAAAAACTCTATCCATAGCACTGCTATTACACAAGACAGGCTCAGACACAGACGTGCAAAGACATGAATAAAACTAAAGCTATGCCCTTACCTAACTCTTATCTAACCATAACCCATCAACACTCAGAAAAACATATCCAGCTCTAGTAATCAAATGACCTCTGTCTGCACATTGAACTCTGTACATTGTGATCTATCTATAGTCTTCTATATTCTAAATGGCAAGTGTGTTTTTTATATATATATATATATATATATATATATATATATATATATATATATATATATTAATAGATACACACACACACACATATATATATATATATATATATATATATATATATATATATATATACACACACACACAAAGAGAGAGAGACAGTGAGAATTCGTATACATATGCATGTTCATATATACAGAAAAAGTAAAAAAAAACATATGTATCTAAAATATTATCTATGCGGTACCCCGGAAATGTATTGTACTGTCTTTCTATTGATATTTTTCAGAGTGCTGTCAGTTTATAGTCTTTCATTTATCAGTATATGTTATTATCAAAGGTGTTTTATCAATAATAGTATATAAAGTATGCTAGTATGCAGAAGTATTGTTTTATTTTGAATTTTTTTTTGCAGTAACTATTGCCAGTAGAATGTTTGCAGTGATTTTATTGTTATTGGAGGTTTCTCCCTTTTTTGAATCGATGCATCCATAGAATTGATATGTATCAGCTCAAAGAGTTGGAGGCTTGTCACACTCTCATTGAGAGGTGCAAAGCTTAGAGTTTTTTTTAGCCTTTTTGTTTTTTGAGGCACTTGTGTTTGGTAACATATAGTATTAGCATTCAGATGCTTAAGTTTTACTGTGAATTTCTGTGTTCACTATTACTAGATATGCACAAACTTTGTATATGTGTATCAGGTGCATATAGTTGTGTGTGTTAAGTGGTATGCTTTTATATTGCCTAGTTTAATGTGTGAGTGTTAGTAGTTTAATGGGCTGTTTCAGTGCTCTATGCCAAGTACTGACAGTCAGTTATTTGTATTTTTGAGTACGTGCGTGTTTAATAAATTTATGTAAATCTCTCTCAACCTCTCTCTCTTTTCTCTCTCTCTCTCTCTCTAAATATATGTATATATATATATATATATATATATATATATATATATATATATATACACACACACACACACACACACACACACACACACACACACACACACACACACACACACACACACACACACACACATACCCACACACACACATATATCTGTATCTGGTAGCTGATATACTTTGTGGTAGACACAGATAATCACCTTGATATTGTTAACTGGCAAATTTATGATTTTTTGTGTCTAATTTACAAACATTTTCTTGTGTCTTTCTAAATTTCAAAATTTTTGTACTAAATTTAAAAACATCCATTACTGGTGATCATAAACTTTACACTTTACATTTTCAAGATGAGCTTTACGAAAGTTTGCCCCTGGTATTACTGTCAGCCAGTTATATGTATCTGAAGATTATTTGGTGAATATTTCCTTCTAATTTTACTGAAATTAAACATCTTTATACTAAATATGAAAGATTCCTTTTTCAAGACCTTAGCTCATAAGCAGCTGTACTGTCTAGCTCGTGTTTAACCTCTGACATTCAAATACACTGCTTTTTGTCCACTGTTTCTTCTTCCAGCCTCTTGAATTTAATTACAGTGCTGATTGCCTCCCACATCCCACATTCATGTTCACTTCTTGTTGTCCATTGCTTCTTTCTTACACCTCTTGAATTTATAATGCTGGCTGGGGTCACATTCCCTCCAAACCTTTGCACTCATGTTCAGTACATGATATTGACATCCACATCTCCATTGTGTCAAGGTTATGATTTGATCATGCTGTCCATCATTATCTTGAATTCGTGTTCAATATTCACTGACTGAGGCCATCCCAGCCTCCTGAATTCATGTTCAGTACTCACTGACTGAGGCCTTCCATAAACATCAACAGTGATTGTTAAAACTCAGCATTCTCTTTTTAACTATTTTTTTTTTTTTGTGGTTAAGCTCATGCACCCCCATTGTGGCATGCATGTGTGTGAGAGTGTGACTCCAAGATCATTGTCCCACAGAAAGAGAATAACCTGTGCTTAGTATATTACCATCTTACTGTTCTGAAGCAGTTATGAGTCTCATACATGCAGGCAGTTACCTGAATAAGATGTTGAAATTAATACAGATATCATTGGATAATTATTTAATTTTTTGTGTTATGTTTAGTGTTGCTTGTAGCTGGTGATGTGAGTTTTGTGTAGAGTAGTTGTTCAGTATAGCAATAACCCACGCCTGGGTGTGGTAATGCTGGATTTACCCATGGTTACTGTGGTTTGGTCACGAGGGTGAAGCAAGATCTCTGTTGCTTTTTACAAAGTGTCTTGCTATGTTAAAGGAGTTTAACATAGTGAGACAGCTTTAAAAAAGCAACAGAAATTCTCCATTGCTTTTTTTAAGGCTGTCTCATTATGTTAAACCCATTTAACATAGCAAGACACCTTTCAAAAAAGGAAGGGAGATAGGAAGACCTCAGTTACTTTTTTTAAAGCTGTCTCTCTATGCTAAACTCCTTTAACATAGCGAGACCGTGTCTAAACAGCAACGGAGATCTTGCGTTGTCCGTTGCTGTAATAAAAGAGTTATACTAATGGAAAAAGTCTGGGCAACTGGTCCTTTTTCCATTACTATAACTCTGATTTATAATGTGCACGCTGACCAATCAGCATGCACATTTTGGAATATTAATGGGGGGTCATTGTATAATAGCCATTATTCTCTGTTTTGATGTTCATAACCTGGGTCAGACTTTAATCACTAAAATTCATATAGTCCATGTCTATGCAAGGCTAATAATAACACACAATTAATTCTTTACAGACTATATTGCCTGCTGAATGCTATTAATAATGTTCTCTGTCCAACTAAAATCCCTCTATCTCATCATTGTATCTTATCATGAAAGTTACCACCTTTTCAGGAAATGTGAGATTTTATATGAGAAACCAAACCTATGAGCAACACAAATTGTTGGGTTTTATATTATCAGAAAAATTAAGGCTTAGTGTAGAAATTTAGTTATTTCCATTGTTTTGATACATATTGAGGTGTTTCAGATGTAGAATCACAATTTATTACAATAATTGGAAGAAAGAAAATATTTGGTTGTGAAATCAGAAGGCATTTGACATTTTTGTGGCATTCTACAGTGTACATCTGTCATCTGCCCAACTATGGTATGTCCTGTAAAAATTGATACAAGTGCCATTGCACCTTTTACATTTTTTTGCAATAATTTACCACTTCAGGTCAGCATTTGCCTTGATAAATACATGTTTCTGTTTATTTCTGGGAAGAGACATGCTGTTGAATAACACATTTACAAATCGTTACTGTTCTATCTCTATCACTTCCCTACTTAAGATGTTCAAGAGAATCTATAATTTGTCACTGTCAGGAAAGTCTGACTCAATCATACTTTACTGTTTAGTGCACCTGTGTGTGGTGTGTGCATTAAGAGTGGAGAGTATATCTCTTCAGAGGCTGACATTCAGTGTTTCTTCAAAAAGAACTGCAATCACAGCTGAAAGCGAAAAGCATAGTTTGATTAAAATCTGATAGCTATTGATTTAATGTTTCAATGTTACCTATGTTATGGTGAAATTATGGATTAAAAAATGCTGCCAAGCAAAGGCTAGGACCCACATAGCCATCAGCTGTAGCTCTTTTGATCAGCAGTATTGTTCATGTGCTCTTTCATTTCTTTATTTGTTTGCTTGTTAACAGATGGATTACTGAGTTCATCTTCAGGCAAGACATCAACTATAAAAGGACAACAAAGCATAATGGCTTGTGCAATCAATTTACAATCATCAAAAATGTTCAACATTGTTTTGTTTATAGTATTTCTTAGGGATGAACACATCTACAGTGTTGAACTCTGCCCCAGGTACTCTGAGGTGAAAATGGATGAGCTATAACAAATATCTGTCAGTTTACATGCAGTGCAAACAAGGCCTAGTTGTAAATCCACTCAGATATATACATCCCCAAAAGTCACTTAACCACTGCAAATCTCAAAAATTGCTAAACATTGAAAATTATTTTTAGGAACTATTTCTTTATTAGTAATAATAATAATAATAATAATAACAATAGCAACAACAGCAACAATAATAATACCAATAAGAAAAATATCACCATTTTGTTTTTAAGTTTGAAGCAGCACTCTCCTCAGGGTTAAATAACTTACAATCATGCTGTATCAAAGAAACCACAAACATTCAGGTTTCATTTTCTTTCTGCAGAAACATGTAAAAATTGTACTAATATAGAAAGAATGGTAGGTGTGAGTATATTAATAACACAATAAAGAAATGCAACAAACATTCTGAGACAATTTTCACCTGAATGCCATTGTGGTAAAGTTATGCAAAGTAAAGGTTTGTCAGCTGCTGTCTTGCTGAAGAGGAGATTTGTGTGAACAAAGTAATATATGAATATACATTTATGCATATATTGCTAATGGCATTATGTGAAGGAGCTAACAGTTTGAAGCTTCAGAAACAAAATGCATTTTCTTAAGAGCATCATGATATGCTAATTGCATTTGTATATTATATATACATATATATATATATATATATATATATATATATATATATATATATATATATATATATATATATATATATATATACACACACACACATATATATATATATATATATATATATATATATATATATACATATATATATACATATATATATACATATATATATATATATATATATATATATACACATATATACACAGAGAGAGAGAGCATTACTCATTTTGATTGTTCATTCTAACACTTGGTTAGAACGGTCTTTGCAAACATGCCCAAACTGTAACTAATATACTTAACTCATAAAGTAATTTTTGGTTTGCCAAAATGTCATGAAAGGAATTTATAGAAACATGAATGCTCTCAAAGAAATGAACACCTTTGAAAACCTGAAGGTGCCTTGTAGAATAGCATGGCCTACGAGTCTCATAGGAAATGCCTTTTGTGGCTCAAGCAATTTATTAGATAACCACTTAATTTAAAGCAGCTCCCAGTGAAGCATTTCCTGATTGAAAACATTAGTTCAATGATCCAGGTATGTGTATAGGTAATCACTAAGTAATGAAGAACGCTTCTCAATAATTTAATTTTTGCTGCTCGGTTGCACCGTAGTGCAGAAGACAAATCAGTGTTTCCAAGCCATGGTGCTGCTTCCTTAGAAACCTGCAGCACTACAAACTAGGTCTTAAAAGAAAGACAAAATCCAGGCTACTTATTTATAGCAAAGGTCATGTAAAAGTATAACGATGCACTGCTCCTGCAGTCTTGAAATATGATAGTAACAACACCCAGTTAGTTTACGAAAAACTGAGATCTTGGGACAAGTTCAGAGAACAAGCAGACTGCCAAAATGCAAATAAATAAAAAAATATTTTCAGAATAATTCTAATCTCTGTTATTTTATTAAAAATATAAAAATGTTGCCTGCTTTTAAAATGTCATAGCAGTGCTGGCTATAAGTGCCATGTATATGTGAGTACTTCCAGCATTTGCCCATATGCTGATTGCTGTGTATTGTTTCACAAAATGGTACTCTTTTTATTGCTAGGGTTATATCCTTCTTCATATCTGTGATATACATTTCCGAGTGCATTTCCTCTTTAATGTAGATTAGCATGAAAACCATGCAGCATTTTCAATTCAGTTCTTAGAAACACAGTAGCCCTGACTTCTAAAAATATGCAACTTAAGCCATATGTTCAAAGTTCATGAGATTAAAGCATAACCAAAGTTAACTTAGATCTCAATCAAAAAAACACCATTTGGTGTAGAGTCACTTTCATGTGTTTGATCAGAAATGTTTCTACTTTTAAGGTAAATATAGAGTTCTTTTTTTTGCAAATAAAGAAAACTGGAAAAGGATAACCACTTAAAAAAGTTATAAATTACATATGCTTGTCCTTAATACAAGAGCACTTTTTTGACATTGCCTTGTAAGAGAAGTATATCCACATTTAAATATTTAATTGGGGCAAGTGTCTAATGTTAATTCACTTAAGGCCATTTTACTCTTTAAAGAGTGAGCTGATATGCTGAAATTATGTTCCCTTGTGCTTGAAATTTTAAGCTGTACCTTTGTTCATCTTTTCTGTGATGCATGTCTTTTTGGATATTAATGAATGTCATATGCAATATTGATAAACTTCAAGCTTTGAGTCTGATTAAAAGGCATATATGAATCTGCTCAAAGGAAGTCCCATCAGACTCTCAGCATAGACTGTACTATAAGGTAGCTTCAACAAATGGCTTTGAAGCATCTCTGTGCTATTCAGAACCCATCCAGTATCTTGAATAGCTCTAAAGGTATGGTTTAGACTAATAAATGACTTCATGCTGCTGTTTTCATGTCCACCATGAAAATCAGCCCACCTAATGTATTCCCCCCCAAAAAAAATATAATTAACAGACTAGGCTGTGTGACAGTCTGATACCAGGTTTGGAATGCATATGCTTCATAATAAACCCCTGTTTTGTTAATGCTTTCTGCTGTCAAATGCTATTTAAGCAATCATGAATCACAGTGTATATGAGATCAAAGTGTTTTAATTTCAGAAAGGTGACATTATTATATTATGTCACACAGCCCCATTGTGCCTTGTTACTCGAGTACAATGGTTCCAGCAGCAGTTAAAATAACATTTTTCCATTGGTAGTCTAAACACTTATGTTACTTTATGATATCAATGTATGTGCATCTGTTTAGCTAACTTATTTTTATTGGTATGAGCTATGTGCAATTAAAACTCTGTTAACCTCCACCCACTGATTTTCTTCGTGTTGGTTGATATTTTATACGGGTGAGATGATGTTAATATGCAAAAAAGACAGAACAGCATTATACTAATAAACATGCTTTTCTAACATATGATTTCTTTATATGATTTTAGTTTCTTATAATTTAACAATAAATTAACACATTGCAGCTATGTAACATTTCCTATAATATATGTTTAAATAACTCAGTTTTCTTCTCATATTTCAATGAGAAATTAATGCATTACAGTTGCTGCTCCAGATGCACAGACAGATAAAGCCCTAATTACAGCCTACGTTACCTGTGTTCATTTAGTGACTTTGACAACTGAACAAGCAGTAGAGATGATGGGAATGACAATCCTGGATGGGAGTGATTTACTCAGCTTTGATGGAAGATGAGTCTTGTGGAATGGATGTTTTGATTGGGGTGGGGATTGAGATAGGTACATGCACTTTATAGATGAGGAAGGGACACATGCTCAATGTGCGTCCATCTTATTGCCAGCCCATCCTAAAACGTGGACTGTCAGCACATAGGAGCACATTTATTAGGTCATGCAAAAATCCTCACATTTTCAGATGATGGCTTCTCTTCCAGTCCATTCCTCCTCTTGTCCTGTCAGGTACCATGGCTCTGACATCTTGACAGAGGTGTTGATGCCATCTTGGGCAGGCTTTTCCCAGAAAGGGGACACTCTCAGTGAAGGGGCCACTGGAGGTCTGCGTTGGATATGGATTTGTGGCTGATGTAACTAGTAAGATGGGAATGGCTTGATATTCAGTTGAAGTGGAAGGGAATTAATGCATTACCGTTATGCTGTACCCCTTTCAATATAGTGTTGTGTAATTAGTTGTAAAGCTGAAGTTTTTTGTTTATGTCTCAATGACAAGCTAATGCATTGCAGTAATCAAGCATGGTCTCTCATGGACCAACTTCGTAATAGCATGCATGGCAAGAAGGAGATTAAAGTAGTCAAGCTCAACGGGGTCTTCTTTGCTCGCAGATTCTGCCAAGCTCATTCCCTTGGCTGTGGTTTCGCTATATAATAGGTAGTGACAGTGAGAATCTCGTTCAGCCATTCATGTGCATCATTAATTAGATGATGAGGCATTTGGCTACCTTAAGAGAGTCATAGTTAATCCCGCTCTTTACCTGTGCTTCATAGAATTTCTTCACGTTGACATTAAGAAAACTGGGCAGAAATCACATCACATCAACACCCATCTTGGGCCTTTGTGATGCTTTGTTTTAATAAGACAGTTGGATTCCTCCAGTCCACATCAGTTCTAAGTCAACTGCTAGCTGCCGGACGATGCGGGACACATCTATGCAACTACCAGCAATGCTGTATACAAATATCGAAAAACCTCTTTGGGAGCCAAACAGTCTCCAAAGAAAATGGTCAATATGAACTACATAAAACAGTGTAGGAGAAACCCACCTTCTTTAGTAAACTCTAATGTTGTCATTCAGAGGTTGCCATATATAAGATACAGTATATTTCATCAGTGCATGTTATAATCACTTGCGTTAAAGTAAGAGCTATCCATGAAGTAAAGAAGAATACAATATAAATAAGTAGAGAATCCACAAATAAAATAGATTAAACTGTATAACATCTGTGTAAATGCTCAATAAGCCAGCTGGGAGAAAAAAAAATCCTAGACTAATTATTTTCATGTGTTCTTTCTGAGATAGCAGTCCATAACAAACATCTCTGTTTAGCCCTTCACATATAAATTATACAGAGTTCAATTGATTTTTTTCTTAAAAAAAAAGTTATCAGGAATTTTCTGAGGAATTAATTAGACTTTAACATTGATGTTTTTAGAAATTTACAAGATAACTTTAACAAGTTTACATGCCTGCTTCTTTAAAATTGGTATATCATATTTATCTATAAATGGCTATCCCTGAATGGCTTTATTAGATTATGAGGGAGGTGGGTGATCCCACTAAAACCATTCTATGTGTTTTGCATTGCATTTGGAAACTACTTAGTTTACAAAGTGCTTTTCCAACAAAACATTAATACTGATCCATGCTTGTGCATAGCATCATTTGTGGTTGTGCTGGTCCCTTGAACTATGGAGTGCATCAAGGTTATGCAAAATTCCCAACAATGTCTTTATATAACTCAAGGCTCATCTTATGTTTCAGCAATACACTAATGCATTGCAACTATGATAGTTTCCCCACAATGCATGCACGTTTTTGTATAACTCAAAATTCAAGTTTAGTCTTATATTTCATAAACAGATTAAAATTAGTTGAGTGTTATGCCAGTTGTTTCTTCCTTTGGGGCAGTAAGCAGCATATGATACCTGTCACTCCTCCATCTCATCAGTGATAGGATTCCTGTACCTGTCTCTTCACCCAGCTGCCAGTGATTAAAGTACTTCAGCTTGCCTTCTCACAGCTATCAGCAATCAATGGACTTTACTAACCCCACTGATTAGTGATCAGTGCCTTTGGCCTCTCACTAGTACTTTATCAGTGACTGGGGAGTCTCCAGTCCTGAGAACCCTTACAATGGTGATTGGTTAAACATCATTACCCCATACCCTATTCTTAGCACCAGAGTCTTATACCGAGACCACTTCAGCTTGTGTACTGCCCCAGAACAATGCACATTACCTGTATAATGTCACAACAATGGAAATAATTGTCATACTCCATGATACAATTGAGGTATACATTGACTCTGCTCAGGGATCACACATCATTGTCATAACATAAGTGGGAGTATATGCTGGTGAGAACTTTCAGTTATTTTACATCTGTATTTACCCCAGCCTACTGCCCCACCCCAACCAAACACTAGTGAGTCTGTACCATAGCCATGTCAGAATCTGCCACGTAATAGACCGGCCTGCATGAATCTAACCCAGGGTAATGAATCTGCAAAGTTTAATATTGTATCATAAGTGCCTTCAAACAATTTTCAACACTCTCTTAGCAACACAACTGTGTGTTATGAGCAGAAACTGAATAAATATCGTCATTCTCCTAAACAGTGAATAGTGAAAGAATAGCTATTGTTGAAAAAAAACTAAGATATAAACATGAAGTTTAAAATATGAATATGAATATTTTGTCTGACAGTAGCACAGAAGATTGAGACCATGAGATGCTAACTAGCTACTTCCTGTAGTCAAAGGAACAGGGTTTGACTCCTTCTACCTCGATTTTTCTGCTGTATGATTATGAACACGTCACAGATGAGACACACAGACAGATCATCTCTGAAAAGGGGTACTTGTGTCAGGAGGCTTACCTTGTTAATGAATGCATAAAGTAAAAAGAAAAGTCATGAAGTGTTGCAAAGAAAAAGCAATGATCAGAATTTTGGGAAAATACTAATATAACTCAAAAAACAAACGTGATAGCATATGATATTTAATGGATGATTTGTTTCATATTTTCAATAAGCCCCATTTCACATGCATTAGAAGTTTAGCTATCTTGATGTTTTAGTTTAATTTAATTTTAAACAAATGACCTTTACAGATACAAACATTTAATGCCAGAGTTTGGAATATGACTGCCTGTTGTATTTAACATATTCTGTGTATGAATAATTATGACTAAAATGCAGGTGTTTGTAAAATGAAATATAATGGCTGAGGATAACAGCTGTTAAAGTAGTTTCTTATAGTTCTGAACCCTTCCCATCTCTTCTTATTACTGTAGTTAATGAGCTCATATAAATCTTAGCTGCTACTTGAAGGTTACATTTTTCTAAGGAACAGAAATTCTACTTTTGTACTGTAATTGCTTGCTATTGTCTTCATTATCTTTCAGGAATCCTAGAGAGACAATTACAAAACTTGGGTTAAAAAGGCATTTTTAAAACTACTTTACTAATCATCTGCATCAGTTAATCAAATCTGATCCAAAGTGATGGATTACAAATGCACAGCAAATGCATTTCCTAAATCTTAGACTAATACAGCATTAATAAAGAGATGATAAAATAAGTACAGTGGGAAAACACTAATAACTAACATATGCAGCATGTAATAGAAATGTTAGTCTTTCAAATGTTTGTAACAGCAAAATCACAATTCATTCAACATGGCAGAAGTCAAGGGAGCCAATAAGTCCCCATGGCAATGAACTACCCAAATCCACAATTTGTAAGACTTGTAGCATGACGTTTTAGTGACCTATGCATACTATGAATGCTCAGGTAGAGGGGGTTCTTCAGCAGCTTGAAGTGAATGATCAGGTGATAGTGGTCACAATTAATTACCTTAATCTCTACAGTATTATTTATCTCACAACCACAAAGTCTGATTGAGTACATCAAAGTGTTAGGGACATAGGAGCCCTTGTGCCTAAAACCCTGTTTGCTAACTTCTTCACATTCTTTGCATACTTTCTGTCAAGTTTCAAACTTACACATTGACTTGGGATAGAGATTCCACAAGTACTTAATCCTGAAAATTCTACAAGCCCTGTAGCAACACTATACTTGGGAGTCCAGTAGCTCCCATAAATATACAAAAAACATTGTTCATTATAACAAGTATAGTGTTAGAGCATACATAGTGGTTGTATCAGGTGTAAGTTTAAAATAATGTCTCTCCTCCTAAGCTCTCTGGACCTTAATTCAATACATTTTGATACTGCTGACAAACATTTATATCCTAAGAACATATAACATTACAAGGCTTTGATTATATTAACTGAGCATAAACTTAATTTAGTAAAAAAATGCTATAAACTCTACATGATAAAAATGAGGCTCTTTCTTTAATTAACTCTGCCCAATACAACTTAAATGGTGTCTTATGACTCCAGATATTTTTTTCAAATATCTTTATTAAATTTACACATATGACAAAGGCAATCTTACATTTATATAAATGAAAAGCATACAAAATGATATCACTTTAGTTAATTGCAGTTTACATTACAGACACCACTTTAACAACTGTAGTTGTAAACATTAAACATCACTTATAAACCATCCAGTCATTGTCAATTAAGCATTATATGGCTCATTCAAATCCTGCCTCTTAAACCTTATTCTCACTCTGCATATATTGTGCCCATAATTCCCATTTTTTCCTAGTAGTTTGCTCCTTTCCTTCTCTAAACATCCCAATTCCAGTTGTTTTATTTCTGTTACTATATTCACTACTCTTAGTAAAGTTGGTCTAGACTCTGATTTCCATTTTCTAGTAATTGCTTCTTTGGCAGCCACCAAAATTAGACTCAGCAAGGCTTTATTATGTCTAGGCAATTCTGAGTCTGTATCATAACTCAAAAAAATCATCTCCCCAGTCAGTCCAATCTGCTTACCCAGCATCTCTGACAGATCAGACCGCAGGGAATCCCAGAAATCTGCCAGCTCATTACACTCCCAAACAATATGTTCCCAGCCACCTCTTTCTTGGCCATCATGCCTCCAACAATTGCTATCCACCTGAGAAAAAAATCTTTGGAGTCTACTTGGGGTATACAAATACCTATGTAAACATTTCCAGGCAAACATCCTACATCTTCTAGACTTTGTTGCATATTTATACATATATCCCCCATTGTCTCTTTGTGAATTGCTTATCCAGTCTCTCTTCCCAATCCTTTCTAAGCTACTCTGATTGATTCTTATAATTATAATGCAATATTTTATATGCTTTACTATGTTTTGGAGGGTTTAACCCTAAAGTGCACAACAGCGGATAACATAGGTTCAGTCTAGAGCTGTGTGATTAAGTCCTATAATACACAAATTCCTGCTTTCTCAAATGCCACCCAAAATGTGCTTGCATCCTATAGCTTGCTGTGGATTGTTTGATTGTGGAGTGTCTACCCCCACTATATGTAGGATATGAAGAGATCCACAGACCTTTACCAGGAGAGAATCATTATTAATGCATATCATATACCGGTGGTACAGTGATTTGGACAATAATCTATGAAGCCTCCCATATGCTGCAGTTTTTGTACCTTCCAATAAATGGATCTCCAGTCAAATTGCAGGGTATGGTCCTTTGGTATACAAAAAATTTGCAAAAGAAAGGCTTCTGCATACCTTTAATTACCAGGACACCCCAGGCCCTGGTTTCTGTACTGGGTCCATGGGAGTTTCTTCTTTACCCTATGTCTACCATTATCCTACAGAGACTAGAAAAACAGTCAGAGGATCTCAGACACCCATGGGTGAGACTTCCTACAAGGTTTATGTTATATTATATTATTATTATATTAACTTAGTATTCCTATAAAATAATCTGTAATGTAAATGTGCGATGTGTACTATGCATTTGTATTTTTCTGGAGCTTTTCTCCAAAGGACTCCATTGAAAATGGGCTCCCTGTGGCCAGATTGGACTGCCTTGGCAAATAAACTGCAAATAAATAAATAAAATAACATAAAACAGTAAAGCCATAAGGTGCATCTCTGTGATGGCTATCTGACTCTGTATGGAAAACCCATTCTCTTACAGATATAAACCCATTCACAAAGCATCTCCCTAAGTGGCTAAACATGTTTGGCCACCATTCCCTAGGGAATTTGTTTCAGCATATTGTTAACATACTTAAGGAGACCATGACTTTTGGTATAGAATTTAGGTGAACCAGTTACCTTATGCAACTGAGCCTTGCAATTAACAAGGAACATTTCTATTTTCACAGAATGTAAGCTGAGAGCAGAAAGTAAAGATTTACCCTGAACTTTAAAATAGTCAGCTTTCATTATTGTTCATAGGTTCATAGTTTTATAGGTAGGTACTAGGCTATCGGCCCAAGGGCCTATGTAAGCCTAGCCAGCAAGGTTCCATAGCTTACGCCACCCAAGAAAGTTATTTTCCTGTACCACTGTCGAGCAGAGACACAGAAGTGATCCCTGGGGTGCATTTCCTATTTCCCATCCACTCTTCAAGATTTTTCTTGAAGAGTGCTAATGAAGAACTTTGCTTGACATAGATGGGTAGCTTGTTCCAGAGTATAGGAAGTCTCTGGGACAGGAATCTATCCCTCCAGCATGTCCTGTTTATTGTAGTGACAAGGTTTAGGTCCCTAGAGCATGTAGCTCGGAGGGATTGGGATTTCTTTAGGTGTAGCATGTCCAACAGCTCTGGGTTTGACATAGCTTTATATGTTAGGCAGAGATCACCTTGGAGTAGGCGATATGCTATGGAGTAAAGCTGGAGTTTTTTGAGGTGGCCAGTGTAGGGCATTCTCCTATAAAAGTAAAATTTCATATCAGAGAACAATCATACTAACTTCAAAAGGACCACAAAGCTGCATTACTCTAATTAAAACAAGATTTATGTCTGCAACAGGAGAAAGGTCCTTAGATTAGGTAGAGTCTCCTGGAAGCAGTTAAGACTTGAATTCAAGACTCAAGTTTAATGCTAAATTTAAACAGCAGTAAATAAAAGTTACCAAATGTATATGCTGCCAAGATAATGAGTAGGTCAAGTACTTCCAAAGATTCTCCATCTCACTCAGGAGCAAATAATAGTCCATGTGATGCAAAATGTATTCATAATTAATAGTTGAGCTCCATATGATATTTAATATTTATGTATAAAACAGTTTTTATGACCTCTGTGGTGCATTATATAAGTGCCGTTATAATGATAGTTTTCCTAGATGGTTTCTCACTATGTAATATGTAATATTCCTACATTGTTTGTTAACAGTACAACAGGTTATATTTCTGTATATGTTTATGCTCTATCTCACTTAAAATTTACTGCTCATTGGTCTTCAAACTTCTGCTTTCTATACCTCTGCATTTTTATTGGATCCCTTATGGTTCAATAGTTTAAAATATTATAACTGTTTTCTTTGTTCACTGAGCCCAGATTGTAGCTGAAAAGGGTAATGTGACCAGCCCACATACTCAGTTATCAAAACCAAACACATAAATCACTCATAAATTTGTGGCACATTAGATTCATGAGCCCTCACTCACAGCAGCTAATCATTCACAGAAAATAAACACTTAAGCTGTCTTTGCACATATTCATCTTGCCAACAGGTCTCCATTTTGCAACATTCAGACAAAGGGTTGTAGTGCTAATATGGAAAGGGCAGGCAGAAGGAGGTACATTGAAGAGATGTCATGTTACAAAGAAATGATATGCAAATAGATTCAATAATTAGCACTGTTCTTAAGTCTTGCTATATATATCTTCAAGGCAAACACAGATTCCAGAAGGATCCTAAAGTCAGGCATAACTTTCAATAACAAGGCCCAGAAAATATCCTCATTGGTCCTTTTGAACCTTTTTAAAGTATTTTTTCAAGTTTTTAGCTTCTGGTATATAAGCCCTGCATTTGAGCAGGTTTCTGCTTGTTTGTGTGTTGCTCAACACCACACACTGCCACACAACTGTGCACCATAGACGGACAGATTAAGTCAACAATTTGTCCCTTAGATACAGCTGTAGCACGTCAGTGTAGCCCTCATCCTTAGTGCTTGACTAGTTAAAGAAATACTGCTAGTGAGCTGTAGCCTATTATACCACCATTAAAAAAAAACCCAAGCAGAACTATCCACCCACTGAGCTCCTCCTTGATTGATCATGAGAAGCTCCCCTTAGTGATAACAGTCTTCAACCTAGCATTATGGACAGTTGGACTACCCTTGTTTCTCCTGCCAACCTTGTTAACTTGGGTCACTTGAGACAGTGAAGCAATTGCCTCATGTACACTGAGAGTGATCTACTAATAACTCACTATAGTACAGAGTGAGAAGTATCTACACTAAAAATCTTGTATTCACGCTCTCTCACACACAAAACAGTAACAATGAAGATGTGGTCAACCCACCCAACACTAATCATGCACATAGTACCACTACTCATATACATAGTACACATCAAACACAAAAATCAACATACGTGGAGGCTCTCTCAGAAAACTTACCAAAACATCAGAGACCTCCAAAACACAAGACTGCTACAACTAACACAGTTCCCGCAGCACCCATGACACATAGTAACACCAGTGTCTCACCTACCAAGCCCATTAGTCGTAACACTCAAAAAACAAATGTTCTAGTCATTGGAGACTCAGTAATGAGACACATGGATGTCCCACTCACCAGGTTGCACAATGAGATAGTCAGGGTCAGCTGCCTGTTCAGTGCCAGGATCTGTCAGATCACACATGCACTCAGGTCTCTCAGCAACAAGTACCATTATGACTCTGTCATAGTTCATGTTGGAGTGAATGACCTGAGATGTACCTCATTGGACTATATGAAGAGACACATGATTCAGCTCTCTGAGTATGTGTCCCATGCAGGTATGTCCCTACCCCTGAGAAGCATATTACCCTCACCCAGAATGATGCCACAGTATAAACAAAAAATGATTGATTTCAATAATTAGCTTAGTTTTTGGTGTCATTCAAAGGGGATCCAGATCCTGTCAGCTTGGAAGCCATGGTCAACAAACCTCGCTGCTTTGCCAGAGATGGTTTGTACCTGGCACTTAGGTTTTTGACTGCTGGCAAAGGCTCTTGCCTCCACCATAGTACCCTTTTTAGGCAAGGTCTTGGAAACAAAGTTACTGACATGAAATTTGTCAATCATAACAAAATAAGGGCCATACTGCTATACATTAGGAACTTAAACCAAAAACTGCACACCCTGGAAGCACTTCTATCACTGGAAGATGTAAATGTCTGTGAAGTCACAGAAATCTGTTTAAAGGCCTCAGAGAGTACCCCAGCCTTACAAGGCTGCAATGCCTTCCACACCTTTGGATCACAAAATGAATGTGGGAGAACCAATGGTGGTAATGTTTCTATCTATATTAAATATAAATTTACCTCCCTTCTAGTTAGAATGTACAGCTCCATGGAGTTCCTCCAAGTTCAGGTTCCTATGGGTAAAACTCCCATTCAAGTCATAGCCAGTTACAGATGTTCCTCCATGGTTCATGATGCACATGAAACCTACTTGAAAAACTGGAGACAATCCAAATATTACCAAACACTCTATTTATGAGGGATTTCAATTATCCCACCATTTAGTGGGAACCTATGCTAGCCGTAACTCGCTAGATTAAAAGTTCCTTGACTTTGTTAGCTCAAATGTCTTGGAACAAATTGTCCATACCTCGACAAGAGTAATAAACATACTAGGTCTGGTCCTCACTAACATGACAAACAGATGCACTACCGCAACTGTCAGACCCTCATTAGTTAAATCTGACCACAAAACAGTAACCTTCGAGCTGAGTCTAACATCAGAGCTCACAATGGGAGAAGTCAGAATAAAAAGCTTCACCAAGGCAACTATACTCTCCTAGGTGAAGGTAGAATTACATTCCAAGCCCCACACCAGGCTGGAAGTGGTAACTACACCAAAGCTTTCACTACAGCCCTGTGCAATCACTTGCATAACTGTATAGACTCAGCTGTACTAGAAAGAATCAAGGCCAGAGCTCCAAGTGAAAACAAGCTACCATGGTGGACATTCAGCATCAGCAAGCTTTACAATAAACACAAAAAGTTGCTGTCTAAGAAAACAAGGTAATACCCCAGCAATGAAAAAGCCCCACCCTCAGCCTGAACAGGCAAATAAGACAACCTATTAAATCCTGTTAGGTCTTCTTTGAGAAAAATTTAGCAAAACAACAGCTACATATGCAGCCTAAAAGGTAGGGCCCAAGCATGTGCAGAACTAGTGACAAATGGTATCACACACACTGACCTCACAGAGATAACAAACCTGCTAGAAAATTTCACTCCCTTATCCCTTCTAAACCTATCACAAATCTTCCTCCAAATTCTCCACCACCCCATATATTGGAAGAAAAGGTCATCAGAGCCTTGTCCAAGGCAAAAAACACAGCCTTTATGGGACCAGACAGCATCCCAGCCTGTCTTCTAAACAGGCTAAAACATGAACTAGCATCATCATTAAGTACTCTTTTCAATTATAGCCTAAACACATGCTTTGTTCCTGCGGAATGGAGAACAGCAAAAGTTATTCCCCTCCACAAAGGTGGCCTAGCAACAGACTCATAAGCCTGACCACCCTCATCTGTAAGGCCATGGAAATGTATCATTATGGACCTCATAAATAAAGGCATAGGTGACCTCTATACCCTGGATCCAACCCAGTTCAGCTTCATCAAGTGCAGATCCTGCCTGTTAAATCTGGTGTCTTTTTCTGAAAATGTTACCAGGGCCATTGATGAGGGGAAATCTGTGCACTCAGCATATCTCAACTTGGCAAAGTCTTCCAATACAATCCCACATTCAGGCATTACCGATAAACTTAGCAAACTGAATGTAAACCCCTTCATTGTAAGATGAGTTGCCAAGTGGCTCACAAACCAGACACACACACAATCAAAGTGGATGACTCCACTTCAACCAGCGAGGTCAATGCTGGGCCTCCTACTGTTTTGTATATACTCCTCAAAAGTTCAGGTCAAAAAGTAGGGGTTGTGGCTGACCAAGTTTGCAGATGGCTGCAAACTGGGTGCAATTACTGAATCCCCAAATGATGTCAATATACTCGAGGAGGGTCTTATTATGCAAACCAATGACTAGTGTCTTAGTCATGGTCTCAAACTGATTGCGAAGAAATGCATCATCATTCCTTTCGGCACAAACAATGTCCATTCACACTATCAAATCAACAACAATACCCATGTACCCATGAAGTGGTAAGGGACCTGGGATCACAAGCTGACTGTGTTCTTAACTTCAACCATCATGTGTCTACTGTAGTAAGGAAGGCTTTCTACATAGCACACTTGATTAGTAAAGGCATCACCTCCAGATCAAAAGAAGTTATAACTCTTCTAAACTCTGCACTAATCAGGCCCATAATTGAGTATAACAGCCTGTTTAGCGTGTACCATACAAAGCACCTTCAGCAATTATAGCAACTTCCTGTCACTATACTCTGTATCATTTAGACTTCTTAGGGGAGACTTATGCTTGGCTTACAGAGCAATCTCAGAACCAAACCTAATTAACTTGCTGCATATTGTTAAATCAAACGAGATTAGGGCTACCCATTCCCGGGACTTAAATATGGCCTGCAACTTAAATAGGACATTCTGGAGGGGCAGATTTATCTCCCAGTGACTGCTATGTCTTTGGAATAGGCTACCTATTCATGTGAAATACAGCATCTCAATGACACTGTTTAAGAGGAACCTGGATGAGTGGAAGGGGCACTTAAATTCTTACCAGGAATAGTGCTCATGACCCTCCTGGACATGGGCAGCCATTATTAAATGCAATCTCGGGTATTAACTAACATTTCTATGGTATTACATTGGGATGAAATGGCTAGGCTTTAAATGACCTCCTGGTTGATAGCCTAGTAATCTCCAATGATCCTATTATATGTTTTTTAAGGATCTATGAAATTGAAGCTGGGTCATAGATCTTAATATCAGTGTTTAACAGGGAAATTAGCTGATAGTTGTCAACATTTTTTTTAATTGACCCAATCAGAATTTGGAAGTATCACTGCATTGGATAGAGCAAAGGAGAGAGGGAGAGAAAGACCATTAGCTTTGATTATTTGAAATATTTCCACCATTAGCAGTATCAGCTACTGATTAAGGTCATGAACAGGCAATTAGGTCTTGGGACTTCCCTCTTGAGGGCAGCTACAATGGTAGATTGTGCATCTGGCCAGCTAATGGAAGGTTTTAAGAAGGCATACTGTTTCTGATTTAGTTTAGGGTGCCCTGTTTTGAATTCTTCCATTTGTTTCATCCATTTCAGAAAAGGAGCTTTTTCTCCTACATTCATAATTACATTTCTTCATAATTTGTCATCTGGCATGCCTTGCTTTGTTATCTGAATAATATTGATGCTGATTTTGGTGTAGGCTTTATGATTACTGAATCTCCACACTAGGATCGCTCTTTATTTATTGCCTAATGGCAGGTATCCAGAGCTGCCCTCTCCAGATAAAGCTGTACCATGCTGAGTTTAAATAAACACCACTAGCTGTTCAGTACTCTGTAAGCACTTAATCATATTAACATATGGGCTTTGCAACTGTACTTCCTCTTATAAATGGATAACAAAATGGTGGCAAGCAAACGCCCTGTCAGTAAGGATGAAGTAGTGTTGTGCCTAAACACAACAGATGTCTTAAGAACCTTGAGAAGTGTCAACCCAAGAAAAGCAGCTGGCCCTGATAACATCATTGGCAGGGTACTGAAGGACTGTATGTCAGAACTGGCATTGGTGCTCATAGACATTTTCAACACTTCACTGCAACTAGCCAGTGTACCAAGGTGCTTTAAGAAGATGACCATCATCCTGTTACCCAAGAAATCACAGCCAAGTTTAAACGAATACAGACTAGTTGCTCTGACTTTGACAGTGATGAAGTGTTTCAAAAGGCTGATTAAAAACCACATAACCTCAAGCATACCAGCAACTTTGGACACATTGCAATTTGCATATAAGCTGAAACGCTGCACAGCAGATGCCAAATCTGTAGCACTCCATGAAACCTTGACCTACTTGGAAGGCAAGAACTACTATGCCAGAATGCTATTCATTGACTTCAGGTCTGCCTTCAACACTGTCATCCCTCAGAATCAAGTAAAGAAACTAGTATAGCTGGGCACCAACACCTAGTTATATAATTGGATCCTACGTTCCCTTACAGACAGGCCACAAAAGGTTTGTGTGGGTGACAACAGTTCCCGAAGCATAACTCTAAACATGGGGGGTAAAAGTGGGATGTGTCTTGAGTCCTTTATTATTTGCCTTGCTGGCACGACTGCATGGCCAGACAGGAGTCCAATAAAATCATCAAATTTGCAGATGACACTACAATCATAGGTCTAATCAGAAACAGACAGGAAACAGCCTACAGAAGCAAGGTGGAACATCTGATAGGCTGGTGCAATAGCAGCAACTTAGCATTGAATGTCAGCAATACCAAAGAACTGATTGCAGACTTCAGAAGGTGTCAGGAAGAACATAAACCTCTAGAAATAAAAGTGGTGTCAGTGGAGAGGGTCAAGAGCACACAATTTCTGGGAATACACATCTCAGAGGACATGTCCTGGTCAGAGAATACTAATTATACAGTCAAAAAAGCAAAGCAAAGGTTGCACATCTTAGGGAATGAGAAAAGTAAACTCGATGTAGTCCATCCTCCAAGCATTCTATAGGGGCACCATCGAGAGTGTCCTAACCAACAACTTCATAGTCTGGTATGGGAACTGTAATGCCTCCAACCATAGAGCTCTCAGGTGAGTTGTAAGGGCAGCGGAGAAAATCATTGGCTCTTCACTTGCACCCTTGGAAGACTTGCATAGGACTCTCTGCATAGGAAGAGCCAGAAAGATAATCAATGACCTTACCCATCCTGCAAATGACATGTTCTCCCATTTATCCTGGGGTAGAAGATACAGAAGCATGCACTGCAAGACTTCCAGGCTAAACAGTAGTTTTTCCCCTTAACCATTAGACTGTTAATTTCATTCAGCTACACTGTGGTGTAGATTGAATGACAATAAAGTTTACTTTGACTTGACTTAATTTGACTTGAAATGATTTACCCTCAGTTTTCTGTCTGCAAAAACAATTTGTTTTACAGTTTTATAGGCACTCATAGAGCGGAATTTAAAAGATTCCCTGCATACTCTCAGGGGCATATTACTCACAGACATGGCCTGTAAAAAAAAAAGAAAGAAAGAAAGAAAGAAAGAAAGAAAGAAAAAAAAACCTTATTCACTTCACTTCAGTATTTGTAAATGCAAGGGAGTCAACCTGCCATGGTCTTTTATGCACACAGACCGACAGTTCATTCTGGTATTAGAAAAACAACACTGTAGTATGCAAGGGCACAAAGTAAAACAAGTAAGGATCTTTCCCAAAATATGAATCCACAAATCCAGACTACTACTGAGTGAAAGTTGGTTCTGAAAAGGTATACTCTGTCTCCTCCATATAAATGCCCAACCATAAGAATTTCAGACCTAATTTCCTATCTCTAATAAAGGTGTGGATTACCTACTATGGGCTAATATAAGTTTTAGCTTTAGCATGAGAGCATTACACCAGTGAATTATACAGAACACTGTTGTCAGTCTCAATGAATGTCTCAACAACAGCCTTCTGAGCTGCTATAAAGCCTTGCAAAATTTAATAAAAGAAGTCTAGTTGATCTGAGCTGGGATTATAAAGTGACTCAAGATACCATCTCCAGTTCAGAGTTACAAACCTGTTTAGAACTCATCTACTATTGCCATCACCATAGAATCTATCAGCTTCCACCCCAGACTACTCTTAACCTGAGGCTGTTGGAAGCTGGACTGAAGCTTCAATGAGAGATACCATGCCAAATCTAAACAATGATACATATCAGCTAACTTTATTTCCCACAAAACAGCTATGCCCGTTTTTTGCTGCAACAGAAAATAGTTTTTAAAGTAACTTTTACAAGGGGAATTCTAAACACCAATATTTACCATAACCAGCCTTAACACTGCAAATACAAAATCAATTATAAATAGAACTAAATAAATGCGAACAGCAACAACAAGGAGAAAAAGGGCAGAAAAACTCAACAGTAAACAATAAACTAATTACAGTGAAATAATACAGTCAGTACATACTACATTACCACTGTCTCCCTCCACGTTATGCTGAACAAGGCTGCAGTCTAGATGATCAAAGCACACCAGGAAACACTGAGCTATGTAAGCTAACTGCCTAGGTTCTAGCCAGCATAATGACAGAAGCTAATACTCAGTCCTTGCAAATCATATTACCGACTTTTACTCCTTGCTTGTTAAGACCTCTCCTTTCTTTGCAGGACTCATAAAGTGTTTTCCCAAGCTCAAGAATAATTTATGGGAGGTTAACTTTGAGGAGTCCTTTTTCCACTGATAGTCAGAATCCATTTCCATACGTCTTCCCTCTGCAATATGCTGTTCGAGTGGCACAGAGGGATAAAGCCGTGAATACAGCTCAGCCAGCCTGGGTTTGATTAACAGCTCACAGGAGATGGACAGTGGCAGGGAATGATGGGCATTACCATCCCAGGAGAGGAAGTAAGTCCTGATGGTATTCCCCTCATAATGTTCCCTGGTGGAAGCCAGGGATATGAGGGGGGAGTTGTGATCCTTGGAGGGATTAGAGTGAGGAAATCGAGTGGCTGCTGAGGTGGGGTAATATGCAACACAAATCCCAAGTATGTTACCAATGGTCTGTAAGGTGGGGAGGAAAATGGGGAGGAGCATATCAAGAAAAATATTCTTGGCAGACAATATGATGAACAGACCCCCCTGCCCCCAGATATCCTTAGGATCAAGGCTGTCCTCAGATATTATGGAGGATGTCCAGGGATGTTAGGAGGCAGCGGGTAGACCCAGCAATGGATGTGTGGTGTTGAGGTAAGGTGCCAAAGAATGATGAAGTGCATACCCCTCACACACACAAAAACCTCTTCAGTCTGCAATGGTGCAAACTTGTTTTCTTGTTGGGCATCCAAGATAGCATGATCCAAGTTCTTAACACTAACTTGGTATGTGATTACTTCGGATACCACAGTCTTATTAGTCTCTGAGTCTGAAGCAGTACCTGCCATGTTGAAAACGTTATTTCCATTCTGCCACTTGATATGCCGATTTCTTAGGTAACATAGTATAGTTAGGATGCATTTGTAAAGCAGAGCAGCTGCAGATCTACAAAGATCTTCCTTTTCCAATGGCAATAATTTAGGCTTCTGGCTTATCCATAAGAAATGTTTTCTTCTTTTACTTTCTTTAATAAAAGTCTGTTGCTTCGAAACTGCAGAAGTTTAGTTTGATATGATTTCTTCTTATGATCAGGTCCCAAAGGCTTCATCTTCACTCCTGATTTATTCTAACCAGACTGAGAGTGTGTATAAATCTTCATGATGTTCTCATAAAATAATACTGCATTCTTGCAAATATGCACCTTGATTATTCAGAGCAGATTCTACAAACGTAACTTTTACTAATGTCACCTTCAGTTTTTCTTTGTAAGCAGCATTTTCAGCTTCTTATTAAAGTCACATTCTGCAAAACTTGTGAGACTAAAAATTATCTTCTCAGCCATGTGTGCAGTTTGAAAAGGTTCTGGCAAGCTTTTGGCTATACATGGAGTATACATTTTGAGGGCTAAACCAGAAAGACAATTTGCAGTAAGTGCCCTTCTTCCAAAAGGCAGGACCACTACTTTTAACAGAGGGAAAGGCGATACATAATATAATAAGGATAACTGCAATAAAGCAAAAATTAACAACTGACCAGCAATGGAATTCTGTTAAAATATTATTCAGTCCATTTCAGTTGGCTTTTCTCCTGATACTCCAAAAAAGACAAATGTGCAGCTATTCAAGTAAACTAAAACCTGCCAGAAAATACACTTGACATCATCACTGTTTTTTTTCACCCTATCCTAGATTTGAACTACCATCTGTTGTCAATTCCACCACTCTGCACATCTCATACTATTCTTTAGAAAGTTTCCATAAAAACAAACAAAAACATTTCTTACTCGAGTCAATTCTAGAAATGTTTCAAAAACTTTTTCTTACTAGGATCCAGCTTGACTGAGCTAGGATCCACTGAATATCAGGCCCCTACCACTTTTCTGTAATTTATATCTAATCTAGGAAACTGCATTATGGAGAAATATGTATATGGTTGCTGCAACAAATAAAACCAGACCACAATGTGTGTAATACAACTCTCTGATGACAGGAAATTACCTGATTAATTATAGAACTGTTGCATGTCTCTTATATACAAATGAGACACTGAGGCACTGTGATGGGTTCAAGTTGTTTATTGTACATAAACACATCAGGAGCTGTAACTGGAACATATACTTAAGCCAAGTGACTGACTCATTACTTCAGACATACTCATGTGTGCTTCTCCATTCATGCCTGATTTCACTCTGACTGACTTACACAAAATGGCAATGATCTTGCATGTGCTCAGTAACTTATATGCATGTGCTATCTAGCTAAAGGTGACTAGGTACAATAGACACAGTGATCTACACCCTCCCTCTTTGATTTGTTTGATATGCAATGGGGGAACAAGATATTTTGCAAGCTATATATCACATCAACATATAACAACAAATGAATTCAAGTCCAAGTTACTATGTATCTCAGAATGGGTTTGTAAATTCTACCTGATCTGGTCACATAAAATCTTTGACTGGGTTTAGCAACAGGAACAATCTGCAGATTTATTCTCAATTTAAACTTCAGGGATTACATCAAGATTACTTGAAGAAGATACTCTGTCCTCTGGAATTTGAACAAGTGCAGAGTCATTCTGAGAAATAAAGTCTCTGGCACAGGTAATCTTCTGCATCACTGGTTTGGAGACTGGCAATATGTGTCTCCATTTCCTTCTGAAATCCATTCCATCAGACTATATGATGTAAGATCTTGGTTATTCACAAATATTTTTGATAATTCCCACTTGGTCATATCTTTTAGATGTTTGTATTCTCACAATCTCTCCTTGTCTTAGTGGTCTGAGAGGTTTGCTGGATTTATCTTAGTACAACTTTTGTGATTGGCATTTTTTCAAAAGTTGGGTCTTGACCACTCTGTTGTTCTTTGCATTTGGAATCAATAGTTGTTTACTGATCGGCAAATTGTTTTTGTCTGTCTAGACATGAATCTCTGAGTAGGTGAACCAAGCAAGTTATCTCAAGGAATGTTTCTGAGATTGAGTAGGTAAAGAACATCTGTAACATCTCTCCTGGATTTCTCTAACAAACATTTCATACTTTGAACTGCATGCTCAGCTAATCCATTGGACTGTGGATATTTAGGACTACTAGTAACATGGACAAAGTCCCAAAACTCAGAAAATTTCTTGAACTGCTAACTTGTAAACTGTGTACCATTGTCAGATACAACTTTGTGTGGGCTACCATAGACAGAAAAATGCCTCTTCAATTTTGTAACGACAGTGCTAGATGTCAGATGAAGAAGAAGGTCAATTTCAAACCAATTCAAATAAGAGTGTGCTAACACTAAGTAATGATGACCATTCCATTCGAAAATATCAGTAGCAACCGTTGACCATGGCAATTCAGGAATCTGGTTTAGCTGAAATGGTTCTTTCCGTGGTGTGATTTAGTCCTATTGCAAGCTTTACTATCAAATGGGTGATCAGACTTTGTGCAATTTACATTAGCCTGAAATAACCCATTTGATAGTAATGAAAGAAAGAATGATGAGATATAGAAATGTACAACAGCGAATGCAATACAGCATTCACTGTTGTGACTCATTTTCACGCAGATCACATTATAGTGGGGATCGGGAAATGTACTCTTTCCCTCACTGTAGTATGATCTTGGAGTTTGTGTGTGTATATATATATATATATATATATATATATATATATATATATATATATATATATGAGTATCAGGCTTGGCCCCCTGAAAACACGTTGTTTACTGTGTGTTGGACAATGATTTCATTTGCAGAAGTGTGGTGAATGTTCAAATTGTGTCGAAATCGAACTTTCACCACTTCCGCGTTTTACCTTTTTGTTGTTTGCTGATGTTGTTTTTTATTTCTACGGTTCATAGAAATGATAGTTCACACCAAGTGTGATCGACAAAATGATAGTAAACCCTATTGCAAATAGAACATGCTAGAGTTTCCTTCTCTTTATCTTTTGGCATAGAAGGCCAACATACTATGCCTCTTGCCCTTTTTTTTGGTTGAATCAGTACCCTGGTGACCATGACGCGAAATCTGAATATATTCCTGTTGTAATGCTGTATGAATTACCACTTTAAGACCTTTCATGATGATTCCATCATCCATCATGAGCTCATTGCTGTAGGGAAAATACTTCTGTATGTCAAGTGGTAAACTAGTTTGTCGTGCTGACCATTCTTGACTGATAACATGTTTCAGCTTCTGGAAAAATGGGTCTGAAGTTGCATGATTTCTGAGTTTATGACGACATGATGAGGAAAAATATTTGACTTCCATGACTTCAAAGACTGCTTTCTCATTATCATGCAGATCTGTTGTTTGCCTGGGTGCTTTTGATGAAGCATCAGCAAGGATAGAAATTTGCCTTTTTTTATAGGCAATATTGAAATTGTACTTTTGCAATTTTAACATCATGTGTTGCAAGTGTGATGGAGCTGTATGTATTGGCTTTTTCAGAATTGCCACCAGAGGTTGGTGATCAGTCTCAATTTGAACAGGTTTGCCATAAATATAATCACTGAACTTTGAACATACAAACACTACTGTCAAAAGGTCTTTGCCGGTTTGTGCATACTGCATTTCAGTTTGTGTTAAAGTTCTGAATGCATAGGCTACTGGCATGCCTTCTTAAAGACATGCTGCACCAAGACCATATTTTGAAGCATCAAATGAAGGAGTTACAGGTTTCTGAACATCATAATATCTCAATGTGGGTGGACTGGCAATTTTCTGTTTCAGAAGGTCAAATGCTCATTGGTGTTGTGCTAACCAGAACCAACTTACATTTTTGCGTGTCCACTCTCATAATGATGCTGAAAGCTCATTCAGTTCTAGGATGAACTTTCCTAAATAGTTGACTATACCTAGAAAACGTTGCAAAGATGTGATGCTGTCTGGAACTAGCATCTCAAGAATTGCTGCTTGCTTATATGGATCTGATTGCAAGCCAGAACTGGTAAACAAATGACTCACATAAGTAACGTCTTTCAGCTTGAATTTAAATTTCTGTTAGTTTAAGATTTACTTCATGAGCATAGTCTAGAACTTTCTTGAGGGTTCTGTCATGTTCAACTATGCCATTGCCCCCTACAGTAATGTCTGCTACTATAATAGCACATGGATAACCTGAAAAAATTTTCTCTATCGCATGTTGAAATACTTCAATGGCAGAATTTATCCCAAATGGCATTCTCAAGAATCTGTATCTACCAAATAGTGTACTGAAAGTGGTTAACAATGAAAATATGTGATCAGGGAAATTTGCCAAAATTAACTTTTTTCATCTAAGACTGAAAAATAGCTTTCATTTGGCATAAGAGTGGCTGCCTCTTCTACCGTGCACATTGGGTGTTGAGGACATTCAAGCCATTTATTTAAGTCTCTCAGCTAAATATATATTTGAATATCATCTAAGCTTTCCTTATGAACTACAACCATGGAGGATACTTATTCAATTGGTTCTTTTATTGGAATAAGGATACATAAATTCATCATTAAGCTCTGCTTTTACTTTGCTCTATATTGCTACAAGAACCATCTTGCTGATCTGACAACTGAGCTTACTTCAAGGTTTAACCTCACGGAATATGTGACTGAAACTTTGCCAAGCTCATCTTTGAAAATATCAGCATATTCACTAAATATATTCTGTGTAAAAGTATTGTTCTTGTTTAGACCAATATGGTGGACCTCTTTATTAAATGAAATCAGTCCCATTCTCAAACTGTCTTTGAGGCCTAACGATGGCTGCATGTGTCTTTTGACTACATAAAATTGCATGTCATAGCTGCTCCCAGCAGAATGGCATCTGAGAACTAGAGTGCCATCAGTCTGAGTCTCTTCACGACCATAAGCAACTAGTTTTACACAATTTGCTGAATCAAGCTTCTCACCAGCTTTTACTTTGGCAAACATCTGCGATGATATAACACTACATTTAGGCCTAGTGTCTACTTTAAGCTCTACAGACTTACCATTAATTTAAACAGTACAAAGTATTTCACTCTTTGCTGCCAACTGATAATCTACTGTATTAACTGTTTCATCAATCACAGAGACACCATCAACACAGAAAATTTGCTTACACCTCTCTATCTGATCTTGTTGTTTTTTTGTAAGCTCTCTTTTAATAAAAGTATGTGCCACCTTAGACTTGCAAAGCCTTTTGAAATGATTCCACTTTTACATTGTGACACTGCTGATCAAAATCTAAGCACTTTTCTTGTTTAGGATCATGACTACTCCCATAATTACAACAGCTAAAAATAAGATTAGGTGCTGTGGACCCATTCAATTTATGGTTGAAACTGGGTACTGCCCCATTTGGTTTATAGCTCTTTTTTATCTTAGCTTTCTGTTGCACACTAACAGTCACTCTGGTAGTTACTGTATGCATGCTTTTCTCATTTGTAAGCATATTCGTGTGCTTCTCTGTAAGCTCATATATTTGACAAATCTCTATGGATTTGTTCAATGTTAAGTCACTATCTCGAAGCAAAATCTCCATCACTGCATCATTATTAACACCACACACAAGTCTGTCCTTTATCAGCTCATCTTGCAAATCACCAAATCTGCATGTTTTAGCTTTATTTTTCAAGTCAGTAATATATGCTGCTACAGTTTCACAATGCTTTTGATTTCTTTTGTAAAACATATGCCTTTCCATTGTAATATTCATTTGAGGGTTACACATTTCTCTAAATTTAAGTTTTACGCTTAAGGTCTTCCCGTCTTTCAGCTTGTATCACAATATGGTGATTTTCCCCTTCCCTTGTATACACAGCAGGTGCCTACACAAATGAACATTCCCTGTCAATGGCTTCTGAGTTAGCTAAATTAAGAAGTATGAATGCCTTTGTACTTCCATCTTTTTCAGAAAATGCAGCCTGTACGAAAATATCATATTCTTGCTCAATCACTCACTAGTTCTCAGCAATATTATTATGAAACACCAGCGATCCAGGTCTACGAAATTCCTCTTCCATAACAGCAAAATTAATTTAAATATAAGCATAGACCAGGTACCTGTAATTATGAGCAAATGCACAACAATCTCTTTGAAAAGGCTTCACTTTAACACTGCGAACACTGCAAATACTCTGTGCACTTCAGGTACTTTGAAAAGTTTCAATTAATGCTAAAATGTTGTGCATTGTTAAAAAATGCGGTTGTTTTAGCCTTTTCATACATCTTAACAATTTGGAAATTATTTCAAACACTTCTGTATTTATTTCGAACACTTTTATCAGTATGTCGCAATTTCAGACGTCATTTATGTTGGTAATTATTTTGAACATTTTGAATGCTTCGCCACTTATTCTGCAACTGAAAAATCATTTAAACAAGTTTAAGTAACTTTGAATAACTGCTGACCTGTTTGCAAGTTGACTCTTGTATATTACTTCAGTTCTAACTGCGTGCCTCATGGTTTGCAAGTTGCTTCAACTTCGGATCGCATTCTGATACCATGTCACTTGTACATAAACACATCAGGAGCTGTAACTGGAACATATACTTAACCCAGCCGGTTGACTAATTACTTCAAACATACTCACATGTGCATCACAATTCATGCCTGCATTCACTCTGACTGACTGTACAAAATGGTACTGATCTTGCATGTGCTCAGTAACTTATATGCACATGCTTTCTAGCTACAGTGGCTGACGAGGCACAATAGACACAGTGATCTACAAGAACTATGTACAAGTTTTGTTGCTGCATCCTATTTACTGCTGCCGTGCTTTTGTAGTTAAACACTAGTACAAATGGAGACATGGTTATTGTCATGTATTTGCAAAACTACTAGCTGTAGGCATGCCAACCAATAAGCAATCTTCATCAGATTCCATAAAGCCTGTTAGCTAATGTCACTTTGAGGCAGTCAACACAAGCACAAAGAGAAGCCAAAAATTATAGAAACCTCAGACTTTATTTATCTTTAAGCTTATTGACCAGCGCATCAACAATGGTAGGGCTTTCTTAGATTCCGCATCTTCCTCATTATAATTACTATATAAAATAGAAATCCTCTATCCTGTGTCAGAATGAGGAAGGAAAACATTCAAATTTTTTGAAATTGTTTTAATTCATACAAGTGGTAAGTATGTCCATTTATTTATTTATTTAATATGTGTTATCAGTAAAAGTCCAACTGGGTATGTACCCATTTTCAGTGAAGGCCTGGGAAGAAACGCTCCAGAAACATAATAAGGAAAATTAAAAATTTACATTGATTACTGACATTTTCACGATAACAAAAATACAATATATAGACACATGAAAAATACAGAAAAAAAAAATCAAGTTAAATTACAAGTTTGCATTGCTTGTATGGACTATCACTCCTGCAAAGTTTATAGTATATGGATACATGAAAGATAAACAATAAAGTTATAACACACTATATACAAACTAACTCAAGCATTTTTTGCATGGTGTTTAATAATTATGTACATGAGCAGTGAATATATTTTAACAATTATCTGTAATGGGGTCTATATTAAATTGTCATCCGTTTAGGTTGTTGAACACCTAAACGTCGACACCTAAACATCGACAACTTAAAATCATGAATGGCAGTTTCCACACAGGGAAACAAGCCATTTGGCCTTACAGGGATTTTGCCCTGTATACAACGTACAGTTGGTATATTTAGTTAGGGGGGAGTATGGGGCACAGCCTCCCTCATCGGGGGGGGGCAACACCCCCCCTCCCCAACTTGATTTCTGTTTAAAAATATTTTTTTTTTACTTTGGCCAACGGCTTTCTTTCCCTGTCTGGAAACTGCAGTTCGCAATTTTAAGTTATCAACGTTTAGGCATTTGACAACCTAAGCGGTTGACGATGTAATATAGACCCTGTGTAATGAATTACTTATATTAACGAAATATATTTTTATTCAAAAGTTTTAGTGCAAGTGCTATGAGACTACTTATGATGCAAGACTACATTCTGGAGTGGTGTTTTTCATTTATGGTTTGAATGCTTTCATTATATTTTTCCTTTTGTTCTTATTATGTAATAGTTTGTTTTTATTTTAATTTTTATACCTTTAAGTTTTTTTTGGAAGTTTTAAAAGCTCTTGGTTAGAGTCAGTTAAAAAAATCCATAATCTGATTGAAAAGGAATTAAATACAACTAATTAGTGGGAGGATATTTAGCTGCAAGTGCCATGAGATTACTGCTGGTATGTTAACATGGTGCAGGAATTCCTCATAAAGACTGATGACATAGGCTCTGCTACACTAGTTGTATGCACCCCCAGAGTGAATTTGGTACATCGTAAAGAAATAAAAAGAGGCTCTACTCTATAAGTTGTCAGGTAGTATTCAATATAGTTGTGATCAACAATCTGCTATGCAATAACCCCAGAAGAGCCAATAAAGCCACAGTTGCAAGAGATGTTCTGGAGAAAACTCTAACTGGAAGGCTGGTAGCATTTCTACTGGGCAACAGTGTCATGGACAGCAGAAAACATGGGTTCATGAGAGGAAAGATGTATTGGTCATTATCAATGATCCAGGTTTGTCACTGGGTCAGAGATGAATTTATGACAGATGAAAACAAAGCGATGTACACTTCAGCAAGGCCTTTAACTCAGTCCCATGTCAGAGGCTGATAGATGAACTGGAGATGCATATAGTAACACCAAGACTGAGGAAATGGATAGCTGCATTGTTAAATGAGAACTGTGTGTGTGTGTGTGTGTGTGTGTGTGTGTGTGTGTGTGTGTGTGTGTGTGTGTGTGTGTGTGTGTGTGTGTGTGTGTGTGTGTGTGTGTGTGTGTGTGTGTGTGTGCATTGTACATTACAGAAGAAGACCACAACATGGCAATGAGACAACATTCAGGAACATACAGCAGCAGTATGACAACAGATACATTTTCTACAAGGAAATGTTATATTCTATGCATATCATAAGCATATGTGAAACAACGCATAAGGTCTCAATCATGCCTCTAGCTGTGATACAGTGTACCTAATATAAAGGCACTCTGTGATACAGTGTACCTAATGTAAAGGCACTCTTGTACTGTGGAAGGACATCTGGCATTAAATTATGTCTGTGCAGTAACATATTCACCATGTTGTTCCTTCAGCATTTCCCAGTTAGGGGTCACCACAGCAGAATTCCAGTCCACTAATGATTGGCAGCAGATTTTCACAGTGCCAAGGTGCCAGCTCAATGCCCAACCTTCAACAAAGGCATGCCCTTTCATGCATGTCTTTCAAACACCACTCGACTGCATGGAGGACATGCAGTCTCTACACAGAAGGCACTCCAGCCAAGAATCGAACAAGAGAACCTCTTGCTGTGAGGCGACAACGCTACCGCTGCAGCACCGTGGCTAGTAGCATATTCACCATAATGTAGAAATATTCTTTAGTGTCTGAAAATTGTGCACTGAATCAGTATACCACACCAGAAAGAAACACATCTTGTACCCCATGAACTTGTTTTGTTAAGTGGGTATAAAAAAACCCTAGACACAAGCATTTGTTCTCAGATATGCCTCAGCAGTGCTATCTGGTTTGTTGACTTGGTCAGAGTCACACAGCAGGTAAATGGAGAAAGGAGGAGTCAAACCTAGAACTACAGGATGAAGTTTATTATCAACTCCAGCCTTAGTCTTCTGCACTAGACTGCCATATACAGCATAACATCATCCACAGGGTACCCTGATTCAAATGTCTTCAGGTTTTGCAAATGCACTGTCCAAAACAACTTCCTAAGCAGTGCTAAATTAAAAAAAAATGGCATTTATGCACCACAGCTGTGAAATGTCCATATTTTTGCCTCATATTTCTGTGTATTTTTCATAAAATGTGTGGTTTTCTGGCAAATCATTGAGGGTTAAAGTTATTCCAAACAATTTTCTAAGCTTATATTTGAAAAGATTCAAGTATGTCCCTGATTTTGAGCCTTTGTCCTCTCATTGTTTTGTCTTTGTCCCGATTTTTTATGCTAAGAGGTTAAGAGAAATGTTGTGTACTGCATTCTAAAGAGACATGAAGGCTTATGATTATATGTGAATCAAATGACAATAGCTCCATAAAAGTCTAAGAAAATCTTATACTGTTGAACTCCATGAGGCCATGCTGTAGGTTTAAGCTTTCACAACTCAAAGACAAATATTTTAGAGTATACCCATAGTAACAGTGAATTATTTCTGCAAGGTCCATATTGATAGTATAAAAGAACATGCACTGTATTAATTAACTCGGGTTTATATCATAAGCTCGAAAGCTGATAACTCTGAAGCACAAAACTCTGAATTTAACTCTCCTAACATAATCTTTAGGTCCATGTTTCTATAGTATTAGATGTTAGGTTAAGGAAAGCTTGGCCCAAATTAGTATAAGTACTTCTGTTGTTTTAAATGACTAACCTATGCTCATGTTTCTAATCCCAAACATTTTGTCTGCAAAACCCTCAACACTAAAATTTTCTTTCAAGCCGAATTAGTAATGTAAGAATTCTGCTTGCAACTGCACCACCAGTGAGCTTTCCTACTGTCAGAATGCCATACTGCATGGGAGATAAACAGGATGCGGCCTGCTCTGTCTCTCTCCCTCCCCCTAATAATTCAGAAAAGGTATAGGACCAATCAAGTTTTTACTATCCTTGAGTAGATGCAGTGGAGCTCTGTTCTCATGCTTCACATGCAGTTGGGCGGAGCCTGATTTTTTTCTTGGACATGGCTGTGCAGATGTATGCATGCTCACAGCCAGCTGAGTCAGACAGCATGCAAGGAGAAGACCAAGGACCACAGGGAAAGAAGTCCATAATTGGAATATTACCCCTCCTGTAGGTCAAATGTCCTGATGCTATCACAGCAGCAGTACAGGAGGTGGAAAAAAAAATCAGCGGTGTCTTTTGCTAATGATTACATCAAGTGACAAAATGTGTGTGTGTGTGTGTGTGTGTGTGTGTGTGTGTGTGTGTGTGTGTGTGTGTGTGTGTGTGTGTGTGTGTGTCTGTGTATATATATATATATATATATATATATATATATATATATATATATATATGTGCAGCGGTTAGCGTTGTCGCCTCACAGCAAGAGATTTGCCGTTTCGATCCTTGGCTGGGGTGCCTTCTGTGCGGAGTCTGCATGTCCTCCCTGTGGTTGCGTTGGTTTTCTCCCACATCCCAAAGACATGCTGTAGGTGGATTGGACACTCTAAATTGGCCTTAGGCATGAGTGTGTGCGTGTGTGTGCCTTCTGTGGACAGTTGGACACTCGACACTGTAAAAACTCTACTGCCAATCATGAGCAAACCGGTGATCCTCTGTGGCAACCCCTAACCAGGAAAAGCTGAAAGAAGAAGAAGAAGATATATAGATACTGTATATATAGATAGATCGATAGATATATGTGTGTACTCGTGTAGATAGACAGTTGAAGTTCAGTGTCTTAAATGCAAATATTGTCAACAGAATGCACTGCCGTCTTTTTTCATTAGAAGCACTCTTTGTTGAGTACTGTGTTTATTGAATGGAGGAATGTTAACTGTTCTGTTTTGTGTAGGAAATGGGCTTTGGGTTACAGTAAGTGGCTGTGACTGTGTCAATGACAAAACTTTGGGATATACCAAAAGTCTTGGGATTATGGGTGTTTGCCAGTCAATAAGTAAGGGGATAGTTTTAATATTATGCTTGTGTGCTGCTGTATATGAAGGTGTGTGTTTTGTTTAGTGGCGGTCTTATGGAAAATAATTTTTTGTAAGGTGATATATAGAGTTGGGGTTAGGGGGCAGGATTAGAGTTACCACACCCAGCTTGATTGCTGGGACTTGAATAGTTGCTGCAATGGTTTTGATTGGGCTATGTCTCACGTTATTGGCAAGCATCCAAACATGGATGTATTCCAAATCTTTGCCCAATGAAACTGCAAGATATAAGGGGTAAATCCTACCATGGGAATGTAAGCATAGGCTTCTTAAGATCCTCACAGATCAGTAGCCTAACAAGTACCTTTGAACTTATGAAGAAAGGTTGTCTTGAGGAAAATAGAGGCAAAGCTAAGTAACATCAGTATTAATGTTGTATTGCATAACTTCCTGTCTAATCACCTCACCCAATTAAAATGTATACCCTTAGAGCAGCAAAAAGCACAAACAGAACCCTTTGGAACACCAAATGTGACATAATAAGGTGAAACATTTATTCTAATCAGAATTCACCGGAATTCCCCAAGAACCATGACACAGACTACCTCAGAACTGCTCCTGTAGCTCTACAGTAGGTCAAGATCTGCCCTAAACAAATTGTATCTAACATGTCAGATGGTGAAGAGAGATCAAAGGTAAGGACAGGACAATGCCATTCATCCCTAGCCATTTGGAGGTCATTAAAGACCTATTTATAGGTCCCATGTACACTATGTCTGGTATAAAAACCAGACCGAATGAGTCTGTGATGTCTGAGTGAACTTTCTGTTGGGGGGGTCTCTGCCTGGTAAGCACTATAGTGCTCATTAGTCTAAGTCTGCCATCAGAGCATGCATACTATCTCCATTTATGTTCGTGTCCTTACTCAGGATGAACCTGCATATCCTACCATTGGTCCTGTGACCTGACATGTACATGATGTACATGAGCTGGAGATCACGGTTCCAATGAGGTGTGTATAGCTGTGTGCTGCACGTAACTCATCAGCATGGCTCCTGTGACCTGACATGTGTGTATAGCTGTGTGCTGCAGGTAACTCATCACCATGGCTCCTGTGACCTGACATGTACAGGGTTTACATGAGCTGGGGTTCACAATTCCATTGAGGAGTGTATAACTTTGTGCTGCAGATAACTCATCACCAGGGCTCCTGTGACCTCACATGTACAGGGTATACATGACATGGGGCTCACAGTCCCAATCACAGTTCCAATAAGGAGTGTATTGCTGTGTGCTGCAGGTAACAACTCATCAGACCATGTGTACATGTGTAACAGAGAATAGAAGATTTATTGGTGGTGCAGTAGAATAAAACCCTGATTTTTGCTCAGGTGACCTGAGTTCAGACAGGGGCTTGGGTGCATGACAGTGAAGCAGAAAGGATGGCCAACATATCTATTGGGGTCGGAACATGTTGAGCTTTTCTCTTTTAAGCTGCAGCAAAGGCCGAAGCTTATCAAATAAGGGCAGAGAAGGCATGACCACCCTAAGGGGCCTTGGTGCAGAAACACACAGTCAAACTGCTTCCCATTGTTGACCAGTCTACAATGATGTCTCATACTATGGATGGATGGGGGGGGGTTGTTGAGGTGGTTAGGTCTAGAGAAAAACTTACAGGATGCAGTATAAGAGCTACTCACTCATTCCACTTTCAGTATCCTTGAATCTCATGCCCCTGTAGAACCCATGTGCATAGGACCAAGGGTGGTCAACTTGAGTATTTGCAGCCTCTTGCCCACAATTATTACTCTTTGTCCTTTCCCTATAATCTTCTCATGCTTTTGAATCTTTTGTATACATTTTAGTTCCCTTTTACTGGGGTGTTCCTCAGTGTATATCCAATTCTAGAGTTCCTCTTCATTTAGTGATATTGATCCTGTCATACTGTACACTTTGCCTTTCCTAATCCTTAATTCTAGTTCTGTTGTTTGTTTTAGACTTAGTAGTTCCATGCCAGGCAAACTTGAAGAACAAAGTAAAAGAGATGACTGGCTATGCTGTGGACTGATACAATACCTACAGCAATGGATGCCTCTGTCAGTAATCAGTCATCCAAATGAAGACAGAACACATTTCAGGACATGTATACATAACAAAACCATGAGTCAGCATTGAGTTTGCAGCATTTAACAAAAACAAGTTTGTGTCTTTGGTCTCTCCTATTATTTTTCATACCTCTCAACTGTCCAGATTTTTGCAGAACGTCCAGATTTTTGTCCCATATTTTTGGTGTGTTCCTTATAATATTTGTGGTTTTCTGGCAAATCAATGAGAACTGAAGTTACTGAATAATGACATACATTTGAGTTTCGGACATCATATCCTTAAAACAAATCCATACTAACAAAAATCATGTTATTGTAGCAACTTTATAAGTTTATAAGAGTAATATTTAGAATGTGTCCCTATTGTTGATCCTTTGTACCCCCATTATTTTAGGCCTTGTCCAGATTTCTTGCACTAAGATATTAAGAGGTATGGAATCCTAGTCATTTTGTCTCAGCATTATATTTGATACATCCCAGTATGGTATGTACGTTTGACTCCCCTCATTCCTAACCTGTATTTTTGATATTACATTCTTAATCCTTGGTAGAACATTTCTGTATGTTTCAGTATCATGTTCCCTGCTGTTTTTACATTGCCTGCTATTAGTATGCAATTGCCTACGAACAGTAGGAAGCACATTTGCTGTTGTCTATTTCTTGTTGCTTTAAACATGAGTTCTGTAACTAGCTAGCTGCTTCATCACTGTTATAAAAGGAACATTGAAATTCAACATTGCAGCCTGGTATGCCTTTTATACTCACACTGTCTCTGCCCCTTTGTTTCTGTCTATTCTTTATTACTTTTCCCCTCCTAATTGTTTCTTCTTTCTCTAAATTATCTATGTCAATCCACCTGCTCCCCTCTTCAGTCTTGCTGTCTACCTCATTTCACATGAATAGCATCTCCAATGTTTCACTTCTTTCCTTATATTTTTTTACATTGGATTATTTCTGTTTTGAAAGATTTCTTTTCCTCTATGACTCTGCCTGAATTATTAATTTCTGTACTCCTCCAGTACTAGCCAACTTTCCCTTTATTCCCTTCCCTATCCCTTCCAAGCTGGGCATCATAAATTCTCTTCCCATTTCACTCCTTCTCTGTACCATTTGTGCTCTGTGAGCCCCTGTGCATCGTGATCATTTTGGATTATATCCATGCATTCAACCTATCCTTAACTTGTTAATCCTCCTCTTTCTCCCCTCTTAAGTATAATAGAATCATTACCTGTCATTTTGTCATTATACAGTGTTCAAATCCCTTTCTAGCAATGTTTCTGTTCATGCTGACTTTCTATCAGACTCTTTCTTTGCTCATATCACCTTTTATTTGATTCCAAATTGAATTTATAATTGCTGTTTTACAACAGCCTCACTATATCTACTGTTTTGTAATTTAGGAGAAATACTTTGCTCTCCAACATACTGTATCTCAGTGAATTCCTCTCACAATTGCATTGCTTTCCTTACAATTATGTTAACATTTTCTTATTACACTAATCCTTATGGTTCTTTATATTTCATACTCGAGCTTTTTTATTGCTTGTTCTTTCTGTTATCATTCTTCTTTTGATTTTTGTAAACCTTCTGTTTGCGGTTCTGGTCCCTTCCAGCTTTTAATTCTAGACCTAGTTTTGTTCATGCTTTTCAAAATATCACATATTAACATAACAAGTGGTCATATTATGTTATTTATTCTCTTCCATCTGCCTGAAGTTCAGCTGAGCTAGTCAGAGTTAGCACTGTTTTTTTATTACCTAAAATTGTTATTTACTGTGTTGGTTATTAACTAGTTTTATTTTATTTGCTAAGGTAATCCATCTACCTTTTGGACTGCACAGATGGCCAGTGTAGCACTGTTCCTTTTATTTCCCCAGGTTTGTTTTCTACAATGTCTATAGACTAGTTTCATTTTATTTGCAAAGGTACTCAAACTAGACTATAGTCTCAGCCTGAGTACCTTGCCCCAGGTCAACTTCACTGCAGAGATTTTAGTTTTCTCTCGAATCTTTATGGCACCATCAAGTGTACTTCATACTTTTCTGCTGTGTCACTCACCTTGTATACAGAGATCATTGTTTTCTTACTCCTCTTTTAAACTTTGGAATCTCTACAAATGAACTGTAACAAACTTGCTCTTTCAATAACAAATGGTACCTACCTGAAAATTCAGAATAATCTGTTCCTATCTTAAAATTTAAGACTGTGCTCTATCTTATAGGTTCATAGGTTCATAGGTTCATACTAGGCTATCTGCCCTAGGGCATTTATAAGCCTAGCCCGATTGTGTTTGGCTTACGCCACCCCTTGATTTGAGTATACTGTGCCCATTTAAAAGTTTAGTTTACTGTGCCTCTGTCTAATAGTGACAAAGAAATAATCCCCGGGACAAACCTACGATCCCCCATCCACTCATCAAGATTCTTCTTGAAGAGAGTCAGTGAGGTGCTCTGCCTAACATGAATTGGAATTCTATTCCAGAGCGAAGGGAACCTCTGGGTTATGAATCTGTCCCTCCAGCATGTTCTATTTATTTCTGTGCTGAGGTTCAAGTCCCTCGAGCGCGTGGCTCTAAGGGATTTAGATTTACTGAGGTGGAGCATGTCCATTAATTCTGGGTTGGACATAGCTTTATATGTCAGGCATAGATCGCCTCGAAGTAGGCGGTATGCAACTGAGTAGAGCTGGAGTTTTTTTAACCGAGCAGCATATGGCATCTGTTTGAGTCCCTTGATCCACCTGGTGAGGTACTTTTGGGGTCTTTCTAATTGCTGCAGGTGTCGGGTAAGGTACATCCCAAAGGGCCTGATGAGGAATGAATAAAGGGGCACGATTACCTCTCTTGATCTAGATGTGAATTCTTTCATGATGAGGTGGGCTACGTAGAAGGTCTTTCTAACCACTTTGGCAATGTGGTTTTCAAAGGAGAGATTGCTATCAACTTGGGTCCCCAGATTCCTAATTACTTTCTCTGTAATTAATGGGTTACCACCTATGTGGTAATTTGTGGGCACATTGTTTTTGCCAAAGGGTATGACTTTACACTTTTTGGCATTTAGCTTTAGACCATGGCTCTGGCACCAGTTATCCATCTCTGAGAGACCTTTTTGAAGGATGTTTGTGTCAGCTGGAGAGACGATTATGGCTCCCAGTTTGCAGTCATCTGGGAACTTGGTGAGCCATAGTCCTCCCACATTGGCCTGTACCTCAGAAAAGTAAATACTGAACAAGAGAGGTCCCAGGACAGAACCTTGTGGGATGCCACTTTTGACCGGTTTTGAGTCTGACATGGCTCCAGCAACTCTGACTCTGTGGGCTCTGTCTTTGAGCTAGTTTGCGACCCATCTTGTGACATAGGGGTTTATACTTAGGCTGGATAGCTTATCTATGATGCCCAAGTGGGGTATTGTGTCAAATGCCTTTGCGAGGTCCAGATAGGCTGTGTGGACTACCTTCCCTTCATCTATGGCCTTGGTGACTGTTTTGAAGAAGTTGACCAGGTTCAAAAGGCAGGATCTGCCCTTGACGAAGCCAAATTGGGTAGGATCTAGTGTCTGTAGTTCCCCAATGTCTTTGTTTATGAGTTCCATGATGATCCTCTCCATAGCCTTGCAGACTAGGCTAGTCAGGCTTATGGGGTGATAGTTTCCAGGGTCCGTAGAGGTGCCACCTTTGTGGAGTGGGACCACTGTTGCTGTACACCATTCTTTGGGCACATATCCTGTAGTGAGGCTGAGATTGTACAGCAGTTTTACTTGAGGGATTAGTTCTTCTTGGAGTTCATGTAGGACGCAACCTGGGACGCCATCTGGTCCCATGGAAGCAGTGTTTTTTGCTTTGGAGTGGGCGGCCTTCACCTGTGCATCAGAGATGTTTGGGAGGCTGCACTCTGCTGGGATAGATACTTGCTCTTTTGGGGGGGAGAAGTTTGCACTGAACCTGTCTGCCAGGATATTGGCGATGTCTGTGGGTTCAGTGTATTTTTTGTCGTTTAGAATCAACTCAGAACAAGTCTGGGAGTTGCATCCAGGTTCCTAACATAACTGAAAAAAGCCTTATGATTGTCTTTAGTGTCCTGTGCAATTTTTCTCTCGAAGCTGGCCTTAGAGGATTTTATAAGGAATCGTAATTTTTTGCTAGCACTGATCAGAGATGCCTTCCCTTTTAGGGATTTTGCTCTATCATGTAGTAGCTTCCTCCTTCTGTTGTACAGTTTATTTATGGCTGGGGTCCACCAGACTGGATGCCTGCCTTTGGATGATTGGGTCTTGATTTTGTTTGGGATAGCATGATCCATGCATTCCTGGAGATGTCCGTAGAAGGTGTTTATATAGGATTCTGCAGTTTGGGCCATAGTTTCCACTGGCCCTGGGGCCTTGAAGGATTCCACTTCAGTTTTGAGAAGTGTGAAGTTCGCTTTTGAGAAGTTTTTCACTGTGGTTTTCTGGGCTGGGGGTGGGGTCAGGATGTGGATATCCAGTGAAATTAATTTATGGTCTGATCTTACCAAAGAGGGATATACTTCTGGTATGGAGCACAGAGTCCCCATGTTGGTAATGATCAGGTCTAGTATGTTTTCCCCTCTTGTGGGAGTGGTGACTAGTTGTTCCATAGCATTTGAGTTTATAAATTCCATGAACCTTTGGGCTAAGGTGCTGGGGCTTGAGTAATGCTCCCAGTCTATGTTTGGGTAGTTGAAGTCGCCCAATATAATGGTGTTCGGAGAGATCTTCATGTTCCCCAATGTTTTCAGGAAAGCCGAGTGGGATTCCTGACTTTGAGAGGGTGGTCTGTAGGATGCTATAAACTGAAAAGCAGTCTTGCCCACTGTCAGTTGCACATGGATGGTCTCCGATACTTTGTGCAATGCCGCTAACCTGGAGGTGTGGATATCCTTGATAAATATGGAAACTCCTCCACCTTTTGTGGTTCGGTCCGGGTTTTGGGGCCGAAAAGCATGATATGAGGTATAACCTGGTAGTGCGGGGGTGCTCTCTGGAGCCTTGAACCAGGTTTCTGTCACTGCACAGATATCGATGTTCTCCATACTGAGGAGAGCTTCGAGTGCATGCATCTTGAGGTTAAGACTTCTGGTGTTTAGCAGCATTACCCTTAGTTTCTTGTTCCTTGTGCTTTCTATCGAGGTGGGTTTGACTTTTGAGCCTTGCCTAAAAAAGGCACTATGGGGGTGGCAAGAGCCTTTGCCAATATCCGAAAGCCCAGGGGTGACAGGTGCAAGCCATCCTTAGTGAAGCAACGTGGCTTGTCGAGCATGTCATCCCAGGCTGACAGACACTATGTTACTGCCGATGCCTACTTAAATTTCTGTGTAAATAGTTATGCATTCTGTTGTATTTTTAGTTGTATTGTCTGACCTTTCTGGCCCTGGTTGTGGCAAAAAAGGGACCTTGGAAAAGTTCAGCTACTCAGTCAACACGTTAAATAAATAAAAATAACCATTTTTGCATCTTGCTATGTTCTTAGCCTGTTTTCAGTGGAGACCCAAGGTAGTATTTATACTACTAGGGAAAACTTCGCCAGGGCATTTGAGAAATTACCCTATGATGGGTTATGATCCATACTCATGGAAATGCTAGCTGTGAGTACTTGTGCATGTCCCTTTTCTAGCACAGTAACAGCTGGGAGGACAGTGTGCAATATGGAAGATTCGGCAAAGGCAGTGGAGGTGAATGTCAGCTCAAAGAAAGATGTTAGAGAGGGCATAAAAGATTCAAAATTACTATTTCAGCAGCAGTTTTTTTTGGTAAAATGGAGGAGTCAATCAGAGAGAAATGAAAAGTTACAACACTTCAGTCAAGAGGGTTGCAGGATGTATTGAAAGACATAATCAAAGTGAGGCAGAGAATGAAGTGTCATGGAGAATACAGAGGTAAGGTTAGAAAGTTCATTGTAAGGATACAAAGTAAAAGACAGCCAGAAATTAAATTGCTATGAGGTATGGGGCAATGTAATATTACCATTGGGAGTAAAAACACAAGACATAAGAGCTTTTGTTTTGATTAACAAAGAGACATCCTGTGACATTTATTTTGAAACTGTACAAGGTATGAAAAAAATTATTTTTGAGTATGAAAAAAAAAACAGAATAATAATCCATGAAATTAATATGATTAAAGCATTGTTTCAAAAAACTAAAAAGAAAGTACACAAGCAATTTTGAACAGAGCTTGCAAGAGAGGTTTTTAAAAAATGAAAAATGTTTGCAAAAAATGTAATACCCCAGGATTCAGCAAACTTCCGTGCAAGAGTAGCTTATTCTTGCACAGAAGGGACCATTCCCATGCAGCACGGCAGTGCACCATGTATATTCATGAAGGCATGCTGCTGTTCTGTAAAATGGACATGGTTCTCTGCACGAGTGCAGGTGTATGTCTGTGAGCAGTGCTGTCACAATACACATGCCCCATGCACACCAGAATTGCCGTACAGCAATTTAAATCAAGCAACAAATGCTCGTAATACCCCCAACCCGTCAGGGTAAGAAATCTGGACAAAGCCATAAGGGACAATCGTCCCTACAAAGCCAAAAAGTTGATAGAATAACAGGTTCAGCATTAGCATGGATATTCTGAAGGGTACGAAGTAAAAAACACAACAAATAATGTTTTTTTCACTTATGCAGTGAAGTTTAAGCATAGCTGTGCAGGTGTGCCCATTGCTTACCTATGCTTAGCCCAGCTGAAATGGCAGCATAAGTTAAAAAGAAATAGACATCCAGCATACGCATAAGTGCAATAGTATAGCGGTTAGAGCATATACCTTGTATATAACCATTCACAGTTTGAGCCTCACTAAAGCCATTTCCTTTTTGTATGTGTAAACATTACAATTTTAATTTATTTGTATATTTATGTAGGACGTAACTTATTTTTCTCAACCAGAGTAGTGTATTAGGCCCAGATGTGAGGTGTCAGTGTAATAAAATAATGAAACCCCCATATAAAAACAAGTGCCACGTACAATATAGTCACACAAGAATACATGTAATTACAGCACATTGGGGGATGTCAGGGAAGGTAAATAAATATATATTATGTAATGAATGATGATTCAATCCCATACAGTTGGTAGTCCAATAAAATAAAACATAAGCAATGCTAAGCATTGCACAGCTATGCTGACTGGGTGTAAGCATTGTGTAGACATGAATACTAAGCAATGAGTAGTCCAGCTAAGTGGATTTGCTCATTGGTAAGCAATGCTGAACCTGCCCCTTTAAGCATTGCCAACCTTAGCTAAACAGGTTTGCTCGAAGCTTAGCTTAGCTCAACATTTTCAAAACCATCCAATCATGGCAAAGGGTGGGAAATTGGCCATATTTAAACCCCACAGGTGGGAATACAGCTCATAACTGGTTGTAGGTCTCCACTATAGGCAGTATGGCAGGTGTTGAAGAGGGCATGCACTTTCGGGTGCAGTGCTGGGGCATACAGGAGTCTAAGGTCATGGTAGGACTCCTGGTAAAAAACCATGACATAAGACTGTTGCAGGACCAGTACCAGGGCTCCTAATATAAAGTGGAAGCCTGGGAATGTCTCAGCCGTGATCTCACCAGTGCCACTCATATCCCTTGGACTGGTGAGCAGGTCTGGCACCACTATGCCTACTTGAAACGGAGGAAGAGGGAGCTCTTGGAACAGTGGGTCCAAGAAGCAAAAGAGAGGGGAGATGTCGCAGTAGTGTGTAAGTATTCATAGCAATTACTGATGAATCTGGGCATCATGAGGCAATGTAGAAATTGCCTCATGTACACAGATAACCCTCCCATCCTACCACCCAACACTACAACCTGTGAGAGATGTACTTATCTAGCCAAACTGGAGGTAAAGCTCTCTCCATCCAAGGCTGAACTTGACAGTCATGAGGAGAAGGTAAACATTTGCACCACACCACACTCATCACATAGTCTGACTAAATCTACACCAGCAGAATCCACACATAGTAACACAAAAACATTTGTGGAGGCTCTCAGTAATAATCTGTCTAAGCAACAGAGACCTCCAAAGCAGAAACGCAAGGAACCTTCATCCCCCAACACAACCCAAATGACACATAGCCCACAGACTCAGTGTGCCACTCAACCACAGACAATAAGGCAAAACAACGTACCCAACACACTAGTCATAGGTGACTCTATAGTCAGGCACACTGATGTCCCACTCACAAGGCTAAACAAGGAGAAGGTTACTGTCAGCTGCCTGTCAGGTGCCAGGATCTGCCACATAACCCACACACTCAGGTCACTCCACAACAAGTACAAATATGACTCTTGTCATTGTCCATATTGGTGTGAATGACCTGAGACGTACCTACCTGGACTACATGAAAAGAGACATGGAAGAACTCTCTGGTCTTCTAGCCCAGGCAGGTATGACCCTAGCCCTGAGTAGCATTCTGCCATTGCCCAGAATGATACCGCAGTACAAGGACAAAATGATTGACTTCAACAATTGTCTAAGCTTCTGGTACCATTCTAAGGGGATCCAGTATTTGTCTGCTTGGGACGACATGGTCGACAGACCACGATGCTTTGCCATTGATGGCCTGCACCTGTTGCCCCTGGGATTCCAGATACTGGCTAAGGCTCTTGCTGCCCCTATAGTGCCTTTTTAGGCAAGGTTCAAATAACAAATTCACCACCATAACAGGAACAGGCAAGCAAAAACTGAGGGTAATACTACTCAATGCTAGAAGTCTAAATCTCAAAATGCAGTCACTTGAGGCACTCCTTAAAATGGAGAACATCGATATCTGTGCAGTGACCGAGACCTGGTTCAAGGCTCCAGAGAGCACCTCTGCACTACCAGGCTATAACTCATACCACACTTTCTGGCCATGTAACCTGGACCGAAACATCAAAGGCGGAGGTCTGTCCATATTCATTAAGGATATCCACACCTCCAGGCTAGTTGATCAGCATAATGCATCCGAAGTTATCCAAGTGCAACTAACTCTGGGCAAAACTGCAATCCAATTTGTAGCTTGCTAGAGATCCCCGACCATGCCCCAGGATTCCAACTCCTCTTTTTTTGATGTACTGGAAAATATTACGGTTCAACCAAACACCCTAATAATGGGCGACTTCAACTACCCCACCATTAACTGGGAAAACTACTCGTGTACCAACTCCTTAGCTCAACACTTTCTGGAATTCATAAACTCCAATCCCCTGGATCATCTTATCCACACCCTTACCAGGGGCAACAATATTCTAGACCTAGTCATTACCAACATGAGTGACCGGTGTTCCACACCTGGTCCAATCCGACCATAAGCTAATCACCCTTGATATCCACATCCCACTCCCACCCCCCATTAAGGAAACCATGGTAAAACATTTCTCCAAAGCCAACTTCATGCTTCTTAAGACAGAAGTGGTGAACTTCATGACACCCATGCAGATGGACAAAACAGTTACAACTGCTGAATCCTACACAAATGCAATCTATAAGCACTTACATGAGTGCATGGATCGTGCTATCCCAAACAGAACCAAGACGCTATCCTCCAAAAAAGGAAGCCAATCTGGTGGTCCCCTGCCATAAAACAACTGTACAACAGAAGGAAGAAACTGTTGCAAAAGAGAATAAAATCCCGTGAGTGGAGGAGCTCCCTGCTCAGCCTCAGTAAGAAGTTCAGATACCTTATAAGATCCTCCAAAGCTAGCTACAAAACCAAAATTACCACTAATTCTAAGGATAACCACAAAGCATTTGATAGCTATGTCAAGAATCTCGATGGCAACACCCAGACCTGCTCTGAATTACAGCAAAAAGGAACAAAAATTACAGAACCAACTGATATTGCCAACATCCTGGCAGATAGGTTCAGTGCTAACTTTACTCCCCCACCCCCTAAAGTGTCCATATCTATGCAGGAAGAATGCAGAGTGCCTGTAATCACAACTTTGCAAGTAAAAGCTGCACTCTCTAAAGCAAAAAACACAGCATCCATGGGACCGGGCAACATCCCAGGCTGCGTTTTACATGAACTTCAGAATGAACTGGCTTCCCACTTAAGCACCATGTTCAATAATAGCCTGGCATCAGGCTTTGTGCCCACTGAATGGCACACAGCAACCGTTATCCCACTCCTCAAATGGGGAGCCACCACTGATCCCGGGAACTATCGACCTATTAGCCTGATGAGCCTGGTCTGCAAGGCCATGGAACATATCATCATAGAACTCATAAACAAAGACATTGGTAACCTCCAAACTCTGGAACCCGCCCAGTTTAGGTTTGTGAAAGGCAGATCATGCCTCCCAAACCTGATCAACTTCATTGATGCAGTCACCAAAGCCGTAGATGAGGGTAAGGTGGTTCACACAGCCAATCTTGACTTAGCCAAGGATTTCGATACCATTACCCATTCTGGAATTATAGCTAAACTCACCAAACTAGGTATAAATCCCTACATCACAAGATGGGTTGCCAACTGGCTCACTGACAGAACCCACACTGTAAAAGTTGCAGACTACAAATCTGACCACAAAGCAGTGACAAGTGGAGTACCACAGGGTTTCGTCCTGGGACCTCTCCTGTTTGGTATCTACTTCTCTGAAGTACAGGCTAACACAGAAGGCATATGGTTAATGAAGTTTGCAGATGACTGCAAACTAGGAGCCATTGTCAAGTCCCCAAATGATGTGGATATCCTACAGAAGGACCTCGCTGAGACAGATGCCTGGTGTCAGAGCCATGGCCTCAAGCTCAATGCCAAAAAGTGCAGTGTCATCCCCTTTGGTAAAAACTCTGTACCCATGAACTACCACATAGGCAGCAATCTACTTAACACCGAATGTGTGATAAGAGACCTTGGGACCCAGGTGGACAGTAGTCTCTCCTTTGATATTCACATTGCCACAGTAGTTAGGAAGTCCTTCTACGTGGCACACCTCATCATAAAAGGGTTCTCATCCAGGAAAAAAGAGGTCATTGTTCCCCTCTACTCGACACTCATTAGATCCATTATAGAGTACAATGCCTCTTTTGGAATGTACCTCACAAGACATCTGCAGCAGCTGGAAAGGCCACAGAAGTACCTCACAAAGAGGATTACTGACCTCAAACAAATGCCCTACACTGACCGCCTCAAAAAACTCCAGCTTTACTCTGTAGCATATCGCCTACTCCGAGGTGATCTCTGCCTAACATATAAAGCTATGTCAAACCCAGAGCTGTTGGACATGCTACACCTAAAGAAATCCCAATCCCGCCATGCTACATGCTCTAGGGACATACACCTTGTCACCACAATAAACAGGACATGCTGGAGGGATAGATTCCTGAAACCAGAGACTTCCCATACTCTGGAACAGGCTACCCATCTATGTCAAGCAAAGTTCTTCATTAGCACTCTTCAAGAAAAATCTTGATGAGTGGATGGGAAATAAGAAATACACCCGGGGGATCACTTTTGTGACCCTGCTCGACAGTGGCACAGGAAAATAACTTTCTTGGGTGGCATAAGCCAGGGAATCTTGTTGGCTAGGCTTACATAGGCCCTTGGGCTGATAGTCTAGTACCTACCTATGAACCTATGAACTTATGAACTGTTTACCAAAGTCCAGCCTGTGTATGTGATGGATAGTTATGTATAAATGTTTCTCTATTTTCATTACAGCTACAGCTGAGTGGGCTGTGAATCAATAAGCCCATGCCAATAGGTTCCAAAGGCTGCATTGCGAGGCTGGTGAATAACAATCATGCTTGTAGTAGTCATACCAAATAAATATAAAGGAGAAAAATGTCACCTGGCAGTAAAAAATGTGTATGCTTTGTACTGAATAAACCAGACAATATGACAATAATAGTCACATATAGCTCATATTTAAATAAAAGTGTAACTGCCTGTCAATAAGTTCTAAATCCTGGACTGGTTGTGTTTACTCTGGTATTGTATGGCATGAAATGTTGCATTCACCAAGATTTGATATCTGAATAGTAATGTTGTGTTAACCACTGTTTCCAACACTGTGCTACATAAAAATATGTCTAGAATGTCTGTAAAAGAATGTTGTAATTACAAGGCTAGATTGTACAACCAAGAAAGACTTAGACATAAAACATAGAATGAGAAGCCACCAGCTTCTCAATAGCTCACTCTGATGATAGACAAATTATTGCATTTTTAGCAGACACAGCCATGGTTTGAATCCCAGGAGTGGTAGTAAGCTGTATTTATAATTTTAACTAAGATTTTGTGAATATGTGTAGAAACAGGTAGTGTTAACAAACATTCCCCCCCACAGGTCTTCCAGGTAAGAGAACTGTAAATGCCTTGCAATAAAGGTCAAAATCCTAAACTGGTTATGTTTACTCTGGTGTTGTATGGCCTATTATGTTGAATTCACCAAGATCTGATATCTGATTAGTAATGTTGTGTTAACAACTGTTTCCCACCCCACACTGTACTACATAAAAAATATGTCTAGGAATGTCTGTATAAGAATGTTGTAATTACAAGGTCAGATTGTACAACCAAGAAAGACAGACAGAAAACACTAAAAAAAGGAACAGCAGTTTCTTAATATCTCACTCTGATGAAACACAAATTGATGCATTTTTTTAGCAGACATAGCCATGGTTCGAATCCCGGAAGGGGTAGTAAGCTTTATGCATAATTTTAACGAGGATTTTGGGAATATGTGTAGAAAGAGTCAGGTAGTGTAAACAAACATTCCCCCACAGGTCTTCCAGGTAAGAGAAGTAGAAAGTAGCTATAAGACAGATGAATTTTACACTGTGTGCAACTATACCTCTGGTCAAACTAAGGCCAAAGGGTATTGCAATAATACCTGTACAGTAATGATTAGAGCAATGATCATTAAAGTTGTGAGTACTGCAAGGATATTCATTAAAGTTGTGAGTACTGCAAGGATATTCAAGTTATTAATTGACATCTCTGTCTCCCCTCTCACCATATCTGCAACAATAAGCTAAACACACAAATCAATGGGTATGTTTTCCTCCAAACCTACTGTTAGGACATATGTCCTATTGTTCAACAAATACTGAAATGTGTTTCTATTAATGTTCCATGTTGAAATACTATAATTGTTGGCTTATTGCTCTCAATGTAACCTGCATGCCATTGTAATGGCCACTGTGGTTCCATATACGCATGTGTTCTGTTTTGCTATGCAACTATTCCAAATCTGTTTTGGGTTAATGGGAATATCTATGCATGCTGTTATAACTAATCCTGGATTGTGTTGACTAATACTAACTCACATATGTTCTAAAACTGCAACACCGTAGCACGTTTTGGAAGGCTGGTCCAGCTGTCCCACCTCTCCCACCTCATCTGGCCATGGCACCAGGCCCAAGCTTGTCTGGGACCGACCCCGGGATTTTCTCATTCGATGGTCCTGCACCACCATTGGGAGGAACCGCCTCAGGGGATGGGGCTCATCTCCCCAGGGAGTGGGCGCGGACACGATACTGCCACCCAAAGCCAGGTCCAGGGATTGGTGCGTAGCGAGCTCTGAAAGGAGTTTGGAGATCTGCTATGCCAGCTTGAGGGCTGTGTGGTGCAATTAGAAGGTCAGCTTGCCCCTCCTGCTCAGCCCCCAGCACAGCCACCTTCGGGAAGTGAAAGTGCAATGGTGACTGCCAATGGGTGGGGACCTCAGTCCCACTGTTTCCATTTGGCAGTTCATGGCTTTCCAATTTCCAAACACCCCTCCCCATCCAAGGTGTTTACCCCCACATGTGTCATATACGGCCCCTGTATGCTGTCTTTTCTGTCTTGTCTATCTCCCTATCCAACCTACCTCCATGAATATACCTACTATCCTTCCCCAACATCCCACTTTCAACTTAAAAAAGGGGGAGGGCAATCTGTTCCCTCAAAAAAAGCTGCGCCCCAAACATAGCCATCCATTTCACACATGTCCACTGGGCACAAGTAATCTGGTCTAATTGGCTTCACAACAAATTATTGTTGTCTTTACTGCTCTCTCAGGGGTTTTAGCATCCAAATATACCTCCAAATTCAGTATATATGCACAGCTGTAGAAGAAATGGACAGCTATGTACCTTCCCTACACCTGGCCTGCACATCCCTATCTACTTTCCCTCTGCATGTCCCCTTTTTCATCGCTTTCCTATCACCTCTTTTTTTTTAAAGAAATTAGAATGGGCCTAAGTGGGAGTAAGCACTTTTAAGCAGTAGTAAGTGGGATTAAGTCTGTTTGCATGGCGTTAAGCAATGCCTACACAGATTAAGCATGTTTAAGGCTAACTGTCTGTAAGCATATTTAACCAGAATCAGCCCTTGCAATTCTTGAACCCAGGACCCTGCACATCATACCCAGGCAATTTACCACTAAGCAATCTGTGTTGTAGATATGTCTGCTGGTTTTTCAAACATATCATGCAGCACAGTCATTCAACAGTAGGGAACATTTATTATATATATGTGTATATGCATACATTTATATGGTTTACCTTTATATTACCGATATGCACAAGTTCGATCCCAAGAAATTCAAAAGTGCATTCCCAAAATCACAGAATGTCGAACAAAAATGGTCCGAATTTGCAATGAGCAAATGCACATTGATATTTGCTCATTGCAGATTCAGCATTTCAGGTGCAGATTGCACTATAGTAGGGATCGGGAAATGAACCCTTTCCCTCACTGTACTGTGATCTCGGAATTAGTACATTAAAGTAGGGGGGTGTGGGGGATGCAGCCCTCCACATGGGAGGTGCAGAGGGGCTTGCCTCCCTGCATAATGATGTGTAGTGTAATTTCTAGTTCGAAAACCATCGACTCTGGTTTTCCAGATTTTGATTTTTGAACACTGGTGACGTTCAACATTTGATTTTCACATTTTAAAGTCACACAATAGTGCATTCATAGTTGTCATTCTCAGTAATATAAATATATATATATATATATATATATATATATATATATATATATGTGTGTGTGTGTGTGTGTATGTAGTGCATTCGGACATCGGATCCACAGTCTGACCCTCTCACTGCAACAAATCTGACCAAAGGCTGTGTAAATGTGGGTGAAGGAAACCAAACTAGGGACCTCTTGTAATTATTGCCCTCATCCCTTCCTCCACAGCTGAACTGTTCTGCCTTAAAACAAAATAGTAAGGCCAGCCAAGTCCTGCACCCAGGGCCTTGTAAACTATGATCAAAGCAATGTACCATTACACCATCTGACCCCTACAAAATAATGATGACATCCCAAACATATCAGTTAGCACAGTCATCCAACAACAGGGAAAGGAGTCTGTAGAATCAGTCAGGTAATCTATATATACATGTATATATGTATGGAGATACATATATGTGGACAAATATATACATGATACACATGTATATATATATATATATATATATATATATATATATATATATATATATATATATATATATATATATATATATAGAGAGAGAGAGAGAGAGAGAGAGGGAGAGAGAGATGCATCCACATTCATATCCACATTTATGCATACAAACATATATATAGAAAGGTTAATAAATACATACATATATATATATATATATATATAAATATATGTATACATAAATATATATATAAATATTTGTATACATAAATATATGACAGCGACAAAGATATGCAATCAGAGGGTCATGCTGCTGCACACTGGAATTCTAACTCTGGAAACTCACTCACTGGAAGTATTCCTTAAAATAGGGAACAATTGCATCTGTGCTGTAACAGAGACCTAGATAAAGTCAGCAGGAAGCACCCCTGCAGTACCAGCCTATAATTAATTCCACAACTTTTGGCTGCAGAATGTGGACTGAAATTCCAAAGGTGGTGGTATTTTCATATTCATAAAGTATACACACGCCTGCAGAGTGGTAGACCAACATTATGCATTACAGATCCTGCAGGCGTAGCTGATAATAGGTAAGACATTGTTCCAGGTTGTAGCCTACAATAGGTCCCCATACATTTCCCAAGACTCAAATTCCATGTCCATAAACACCCTGGAGAATATTAGTCTCCAACCTAACACTCTCATACTGATTGACTTCAACTACCCCCCATTAAGTGGGAAAGCTACTCATTTACCAATGCACATGCCCATCACATCGACCTGGTCCTTCCTAACATGGGCGATTGTTGCTCTACACCAGTAATCAACACCTCACATGTTATATCTGAACACAAAGTAATCACCTTTGGAAATCCACAGCCATCCTACCCCCACTGCACAGGTTACCACCATGAAAAGCCTTTCCAAGGCTAACTATGGCCTCATAAAAGCAGAGGTGGCTAATCTCACGTCAGCCATGCAAATGGAGACTAGTTGCATGCTAGATGAATCAAACAGCAGTGCACTATGAACACTTACACAAATGCATGGATACCACCTTACCAATACAACCAGGACACTCCCCTCCAAAAAAAGGAAGCTGATCTGGTGGTCCCCTGCCATAAAGAAACTGTACAACAGAAGGAGGGAACCGATATGGAATATGGTGAAGTCCCAAGACAGGAAATAAACCCTTATCAGCTTCAGTGAATAGTTGAGATCCCTCATGGAATACTACAAAGTTAGCTGTGAGAATAGACTTGGATAACATAGTAAAGACAGACACAATGCCTCATAGAGTTATGTAGAGAATCTCCATGACAATACCAATAACTGTTCTGAGCTACTAGACAATGGTACCTCCCAGGCTGAGCCAACAAATAATGCCAATATACTGTCTAGCATCTTGAGTGCAAATAGTATCCCTCACTCCCCCCAAGGGACCAATCACAATACCAGTACACCACCAGCCACCCAGAATTACTGCAGCGCAGGTTACAACACCACTGTCTAAGGCCAAGAATACAGCCTCTATGGGACCTGAGAAAATCCCTGACTGTGTTCTACATGAAATACAGAGTGACCTGGCACCTTACCTGTGTGCCCTGCTCAAGTACAGCCTCACCTCAGGCTTTGTCCATACTGAATTGTGCACTGCTACAGTCACCCTTCCCCACAAATGAGATGAACTACAAACCCTGGGAAATACCACCCCAACTGCCTGACAAGTCGGCTATGTGAAGTTATGGAATGCATTATCATGCACCTAATAAACAGGGATATGGAAACCTGCAGACTCAGGATACCACACAGTTTACCTTTGTGAAGGGTAGGTCATACCTGCTCATTCAACCTGGTCAGCCTTTTGCCATCAGTCACCTGAGTGGTGGATGAAGGCAAGGCGACACAAACAGCCTACATTGATCTGCCCAAAGCCTTCGATAACATTCCCCACTCACTATGTTTGGCATCAAACCCTATATCACTAGGTGGGAACAGAGGCAGAAACACAGGGGTAGATTAGACATACTGCTGCCATACATTGAGACAGTTGCAGATGTCACTGGGTTTGTTGTAACATCCTGTATGAGGAATATGATGTTGGTAATACCAATAGATGTGAGTATTTGAGTGCATTCCCCACAGTCCACAACTGATTTACCAAGGACAACAACTGTCTGGTGAACACATAATGCATGACAGGCAGACATGTGGCCAGTCTGTGGACAGACTGCCAGGGGAGAGGTATGTCAGAGACATATTACTGTGAGTTGTGATGTCATACACTAAATGCATGTTCACACAAACCCTGTCAATCTATCAATCCACCATGTGTATAATAGCATTGATGACATAAAATCTGTTCACAAATCTGGGAATATGTCCCCCATGTTGGTTAGCTGTCTCCACATGTCCTGTCCTGTAATGTCTTGCCACCCACTGTATGTGAAAATGTAGGCAGCCACCTCTGTAATGTCCCTCACACAGGCAAGGAAATGGGTCAAGGCCCAAATTAAGGAATGTCCCATATGTCGGAACTAGCAGCAGTGTCCAGGCCCACAGCACAATACAATGTGGGCACCTGCATAGCGGTATGGCGGTAGCAATACCTGACAACTGCACATCTGTACAGAGGACAGCCAAAGTATATAGCCAACAAGTTATGCGTTAGGATGAATGCATTGAAAGATACACATCTGAAACTGAAAGGTATGCCATTACTACATGATAGCAGTCTTCAATGACATGTCCAAATAACATAGTAGTCTACAGTTAACATCAACATATCAGATCAATATCCAATAGGAGATACATATAAACATACAGCACAAACACCTACAACAAGATACTCAGTACTCAGAGTTCAACTTTGCATGCAGGGGTATATAGTTCCAGTACAACAATCTGCAATCTACTCTTACTTGAAACAGCACTGTTAAAAGTACTAACATAATGATATCATATGCATTAAAGTATTTCTGTCAACCAGTGCACTGTAGCTGGTGTAACATGCAGGTGTGACTGCATATAACTTGGGATACTACCCATGTATGAAGCAAATCCAAAGAGAAAAGATTGTGGTACTACCCATGTATATCCAGGTGTCCCATACAGTATACTCACACCTCTTGCTACTGTAATGACAGCACATAGAAGCATATTATGTACAGGTTAATAGGTACATTTATTAAAGATGTCATTACCCTGCTATTTTAACAGACTGGAATGTGATCACTGATTACCAAGACTAAGCTATGCTAAGCTGGTGTAACCATTGCTTAAATGTAAATGCTAAGCAGATTTGCACACTGGTAAGTGAATCCTACACTTTGTAAGCGTCTGTTTGTTTAATCATATGTTAGCACCGCTTACCATCGGGCATACCTGCGCAAACCCGCTCAAAGCTGCTCAAACTGCCTTAACCACTCAGTGTCCAACATTCCTTGTTCTGCCTAGCAACACAATAAACAGCCCTTGCCGGGCTTAAACCCAGGACCTTGCACAGTAAAGCCTATGGAATTTACCAGTAAACCTCCCCAGCTGCATCATTGCGTGAAGATGTTTTCTCAAACATACCCTTCTTTACAGCCAGTTTACAATAGGGAAGAGACGAGTGTGTAATTAGAAAGGATTGGTGATTGGTATCTTTAAATATATATATATATATATATATATATATATATATATATATATATATATATATATATATGAATAAAAACATGCATAGAGAATGAGATATGGAGGGAGATCCATATAAGTGTACAACAATATAGAGATTTATTACCAATAAATACTGAGGTGTGTGTGTGTGTGTGTGTGTGTGTGTGTATATATATATATATCTATATATATATCTATATCTATATATATATATATATATATATATATATTATGAAAACACAAAACCAACCCAAAAACAAAAATGTAGAAACACCAACCCACGAAACTGATGGAGACGGAGCCAAACAAATATTCAACTTGAAAGATATCAATGTACTCCAAAGCCAATGAGTTACAGAGTCAAGTAACAATCTCTCTTAGATGAAACACAGCTTTATTGGTAAAAAGGACGTAAGCGCTTTCACGAAAAAACTTTCGCTTCATCAGACGTTGTATTTTAAAATGTCTCACAACCTTTTTAAATAAGATACCTCACATCCTGTAAAACATACGTCATAACCTGAATCACGTAAAACAAATATTAAAACAAATTTTAGAAATAAAAATGCATACATATAGAAATATACATATAAAAAATAACATATGATATATTAAGATAAAGCGAACCTATTTTATAGGTCTTGCTTTCAAAATAGGTTTTAGTGGCACAGATTCATTTAATCCAACACCTCTGTGTGCTGCTAAACGGCATGATGAATAAATGTGGTTTTTGTAGTACGTGTAAGTACATCAACAATGGGCCTTATGTCTCAGTACACAACTACAATAAAACCATAGCTAGTCCAGGGCATGTCAATTGTAATACCAAGATGGTGGTGTATCTGGCCACATGTTTATCCTGTAACACGTTCTATGTGGGTAAAACCATTAGAAAATTGAGATTGAGAATTTTAGAACATGTTAGGGATATTAAAAACAAGAAAACAACAAGTGCATTATATACACATAGTATAAGATGTAACAATTTTAAGAAATTTTTGTTTTTCATTATTGACAGGATTCCCTATAGAGACAACGGGGGTGATGAAAACATACTACTGGAAGTTAAGGAGGTTATTTGGCAACTCAGGCTTAATGCCTCGAGACCACCAGGTATTAATGAACATGTTTCATTGGCTAGCCTATTGAAATACAGGGCTTTGGTAATATAAATAATAACACACAGCGTATTGTCCTGTGGCACTAGTAATAAGTATTAAGTATTATGTACTATTGTTTTCAGGATGGGTGCTACAAACATGCTGTTAGTATACATTTACAGTATACATTTACATTATTCATATTATATCAACATATTTCAGTGATGTTGAGTAGTTTAACTACTTATTTAGTTATGTATCATATTTTATTTTTTAACGTTTTAGTTTTCATTTTTGTATTTTTATTTTTATTCTTCTAGTATTACTGTTGCGTAATATATATTTTTGACAGGATGTGTTTCTGTAAAAGGTTATAACATTTTTTGTAACAATTATGCATTCTTTTAAAACAAGTACACTAGAACTTTAAATGGTTGATACTGTTTAAAGGTATGAATTTGATTGGTGTAATTAAGGAGGGTGTGTTTTTAATGATGTTATTTAACCTTCATTGCATTTTTTATACACAACTCTGATGATGCCCTTAATAGTAGGGAGAAAGCGCTAAGTTGTGTCTTCACTTATGTACATGCTGTTATTTTACCTATGGATTAAACCAGTTTGATTGTGCTGAACAGCTTGCTACTATTTTTGTGTTTATTCCAACGGAGACGACAGTGGGCGCAGGACCTAGCTTGGCTATTTTTTCAAAAGTGTGGCAACAATCATTAGTTTGGAACATTTCAAAATATGAGCTTTCTACAGATGAACTGTCAGTCTTAAATAAAGGTTTAACTTTTATTCCAAGCATGAGTGTTGATGTGAGTGACATTCTTATAGCTATAAGACTGTTTGCTAGGAATGTTAATTTAAAACTATTGTATAATAATGAGAGCTCTTCTAATGAGCCAAGCTTTAGACGGAAAAGTTTGCTTAATCCACAACTACCTCCAACTTTAGAGATGTTTATTAAGGGCATTGAGAATCAAGTATATCATGGCCTTGGCTTTGTTACATCCAATATCAGTGGTAACTTGTCCACTACAGAAACATTGGCCCTTTCAGATTTAAAGAACAATGAAGCCATCATTATACGACCAGCCGATAAGGGAGGTCGTATTGTTGTGATGGATAGGGCCTATTATATTGATACCATGACTTGTATGCTGAGTTCACAAGCTTATGAAAGTGTTAATTTGATTGATGTTGAGAAGTGTTCGTTAACTATTTCTAACATGTTGGATGAATGTATATCACTGAATATTATAACCAAGGATTTATATGAATATTTTAGGGTTGATTCACCTGTGATACCACGCATCAGTGGTCTCCCTAAGGTGCACAAGGATCCGATTACACCACCGCTCAGGCCCATAGTTGCAGGGGCTGGGTGGCTGACCGAGCCCATTTCGATCTATTTGGACCATAAGCTTAAGTCTGTGTTGTTAAAATTCCCATATGTACTTAAGGATACTGGTCAGTTTTTAGGAGACCTATATCAGGGTATGGCTGCTGTTAATAATAAGGATGATATACTTTTAGCCACCCTTGACGTTGTATCCCTTTTTACATGTATACCCAATGGGGATGGTATACAGATGGTCAAAACCCTTTTGAGTGAATTTATGTCAACTACTGAGGCTGACTTTCTTAGTCTCCTATTGGAGAATGTCCTGGAGAATAATTTCTTTATATTCATGGACAAGATGTATAGACAAGTTACAGGAGTGGCTATGGGCACCAGTTGTGCCAACTCCTATGCCAATTTAGTAATGGTTGCCTGGGAGAAAGAGGTATTATTGACCAATACCAACATCGTCTTTTATAGACGGTTTGTCGATGACCTCTTTCTCCTGTGGCGAGGGACTGGTGCCTCATTAGCTTTACTCTTTGAACAACTGAATAATATGGACAGTTTTCTAAAATTCACTATGCAGTCCTCTAGTACATCTATTGACTATTTGGATACAACTGTTTATAGGGTAGGCAACGGGTATCAAACCAAGGTTTTTAGGAAACCTTGTTATACTACTTCCTTCCTCTCCAATGATAGCATGCATGACCCGAAGATCTTTCGGAACATAGTGAAAGGGCAAGCCTTAAGACTTTCTCGTTTATGTTCCAATGATATTGATTTTCATTCAGAGTTGGAGGGTTTGAAAACTAGCTTTGAAAATAGGGGATATTCACCTACTGAGGTGAATGAGGTGTGTAGGCAGGTACATTGTTTAAGACAAACCAGGGGGAAACCCTATTTTTCAGCTAGAGATCCGATTAAACTTACTACACCTAATATAAGTCAGCAGTTTCCTTTAGTGATGCCATTGGGCAATAACACTCCTGCCATTCAACAGATTATTTCTAATAATTGGGATGTTTTGATGATAGACCCTGAAGTTAGGGATATAGTGGGGAATTGCCCGAGGTATGTATATAGCAATCATAGAAATTTGAAGCAAATACTTTGTTTCCCTGACCTGTGTTATACTAGGAATAATAACATCCCAGCATGGTACTTTGGTACCAAGAAATGTGGCTCATGTGCCCAATGTGATTTCATTGATATGTCCAGGTTCTTTAGGAACTCGAATGATGGTAGAATATGGGAACTCAGGAACAGATCTGACTGCAACACTAGAAATGTTGTTTATGTTGCTCACTGTCAGATCTGTTTCTGTTTTTATGTGGGTAAAACAAATAGATCGCTCAGAGAAAGAATTAGGGATCATTTGTATGCATACTCCAGAGGGGAGACGTATAGTGCGATCGCCAAACATATGCTTATCCATGGCCAGCAACATAAATTTTTATTTCAAGTGCTACATGTTGTAGCTAATACTATACGGGGTGGTGATGTTGTGAATTCTACTGAAGAGATGGAAATTAAATGGATCTTCCGTTTAGCAGCACACAGAGGTGTTGGATTAAATGAATCTGTGCCACTAAAACCTATTTTGAAAGCGAGACCTATAAAATAGGTTCGCTTTATCTTAATATATCATATGTTATTTTTTATATGTATATTTCTATATGTATACATTTTTATATGTATATATTTCTAAAATTTGTTTTAATATTTGTTTTACGTGATTCAGGTTATGACGTATGGTCTATAGGATGTGAGGTATCTTATTTAAAAAGGTTGAGACATTTTCAAAAGCATTACGTCTGATGAAGCGAAAGTTTTTTCGTGAAAGCGCTTACGTCCTTTTTACCAATAAAGCTGTGTTTCATCTAAGAGAGATTGTTACTTGACTCTGTAACTCATTGGCTTTGGAGTACATTGATATCTTTCAAGTTGAATATTTGTTTGACTCAGTCTCCATCAGTTTCGTGGGTTGGTGTTTCTATATATATATATATATATATATATATATATATATATATATATATATATATATATATATACACACACATATATACACACACACACATATATATATATATATATATATATATATATATATATATATATATATATACATACACACACACATGTACACACACATATATATATATATATATATATATATATATATATATATATGTGTGTGTGTGTGTGTGTGTGTATATATATATATATATATATATATATATATATATATAGATATAGATATATATACATACATGTCCCAAAATGCCCATACAAACATATGCTGCTAATTGACCACCCACAACTGGGACAGCATGCACAGCTGTATACGAAAGCAGCCATGGCACTCACATCTACCCCCCCACACACAGTCCAAATAAATGAGTGAACAGTACGCTGCTACAAAATCATGATAGGCCATACACAATGGCCAGACATACAACAATTTCTTAACAAAGCAAATAAAATATCTGACCATAGAAAAGAAAAATACAACCAGCCAGTAATTCACACATGTTTATTATACTCTGATGCCTTCGCCAAAGCCTTCAAGGAGTAAACATCACTAGAAATACATGCCTTAATCTCAAGAAGCAATTAATGCCTAATTACATAATTGAATACACAGCCTCCAATTACACTCGTCATTTAACCCCCTACTGAATAAAGTATCACATTTGATATTAATACACTGAAGTCTGCACATAACATTTGTCCTTGTATGAATGTTTCATCACATTGAGGAACAGACTTTTTCAGAAACAGTAACTTGAGACCCACTGTTGTCCCTATGATGTGATTTATTCAAATGTACAGCTATAGAACTGACAAATTTCTTATCAGTAATACATTTGACATGTTCTAACAGCCTAGTTTTAAAACATGTGTTACTGTCCCCCACATAAAATATGTTACAAGGCCATCTAAGAGCATTTTCTATACAGCAAAAAAAAAGAGAAGGAAATGCATGGTGTAAAATTCACTAGTAACCACCAAACATACACCACTGGAAAGCAGAGTCCTTGGACAAAAGGAAATACTTGAATAAACAGAAAAAACTTCTTTAATTAATGCACAATCAAGCACAGAAAAGTTTTCATCACACTTAGACTTCATCAGATTAAAAGAACATTAACTTCCCACCTGCCTTTTATACTGCATGTGGTTGTTACTAACCAATCAAGTAAAATACTTCATTAAACTCAGTTAACAAAGTCAAAAAAACTTCACATTAACAACCCTGTGCAATATTCCAACTTATTTTTCAATATAATCATAAAATACATGTACAAAATGTTAATAAAACAGTTAAAATACATTAGAATACAAATAAAAAAACTTTATGTAAAAAACAGTGTGTAAAAACACTTTCATTCTTAAGACTTGCACTCATGCCCCCTCTAGTGGACAACCTCTGTAACATAGTAATAGTTTTTATAAGGTGGGAACTTTCAAACACTCTTACAGTTTTGCAGCTCTTAGTTTTAAGACAGGGGCTATATTAATGTGTCCATTAAGGTCAGGGAAGCGATTGGCTTCTAGTTTTACTTGCCCAAAAAGCTCTCTTTGCCGAGGCCTAGGCATACTGTGCATGCCTCTTTCTGCATACAGGGGCAGGCTCATGATGTTCCTCCTCCAGTCTCTCTGTGCCTGTGCTGGCCTTGGCAATGGTGGGGGGCTATGTGGCCCTGCCCCATGCTTCTCCTGCTGCAGCTGTTTCTACAGGATCATATTGTGTAGCATTTCACATACTATGAACATTTGTGTACATGTAGCTGGACAGTACTACTAGGATCCACTGGATATGTCAAGTCAGTGGAACCATGACTTCAGCATCCCAAACACATGCTCTACAATGATCCCGGTTTGAGCTTGTGCTTCATTATGATGTTCTTGTTCGGGTGTGTGTGCATATCTGATGGGTGTCATCAGCCACGGCTCCAGTGCATAGCCAGCATCCCCCATTAGATGCCCATATGGGATGTACCCCCTGGCAAATGCCTGATACAGCTGTGAGCAATGCCATTTGTGGGAGTCGTGATAGCTTACAGGGCTGCCAGCACACACATTCATGATAATGCCCTGGGCATCGCACACAACCTGACAGTTGATGGAGGGGAAGCCCTTTGCGGTTTATGTAGACCCTCCCCAGCTCACCGGGTGGTGCTTTGATGTGGATGTGTGCGCAGTCTATAGCACCAACTACTTCAGGGTGTTCTGCTATATGGTGGAAGAGATGGATATGTGCGGTCCGCACCTCATGGGCAGTGGGGAAATATAAGTACTCATTGGCATGTTGTGTCATGGCATCCAGGAACTGGTGGAGTACCCAGGATGCTGATGCCTGTGAGAACCCCATGATATCCCCAAATCATCTTTGTAAGGTATCTGTGGTTAAAACAGTGCTGCCATTTCCTGTTTTTTTTTTTTTTTTTTTGCCTGCTGCACGCTGTGCACACCTGTTTAGCTAATGTAAGCACTTTTAAGCAGAAATGACTCTCCCTGGACACGAACACGCTCTGGATTTCATGAAATAAGACACTACAGCCACAGACACACCCTCTTCTTTAGCTGTGCTTAGTTAAGGGCAAACACGGGCCACAGAGCTCCAATGAGCTTACAGCAAGCATGACAAACCCCCTTATGAAGTCCTTCACCTCTTATACTTGCACTGTTGTATTGCTGCACCTACATGGTTAGGTACAAGCTGACATTTTGAGGAAAGTTGTGATTCAGTATTACTCCCCTCATTTGCATACCCCAGTGCGTACGTCCTTAGTTACTGCACTTAGACAGACGCTTTCCCCTTGGCAACCAGTGCTCCCTGGTATTGTTTACATTCTGCATACCATTGACTATAATGGCAAAATGCAGAATTAACTTAAAATTGACTTTTCTCATTTTTTTTTTATTTTTGAAACAATCCCGTTTGCGCACCACTGCCCTAAGCTTAAATGGCCATGATCAGCCAAAAAAAAAGTTTAATTAAAAAAAATAATAAACATTTATTAATGCCAATAGCCTTATATTTGGCAATTGGCATGTGTGTTTGACTGTAATACATGCTTTCCACGAGCTGTCCTACCTCCATTTGCTCAGATGCAGAAATGTATTCAGTTACTAACTGAATGCATTTCTGCTCTGACACTGTTCCTGCACGGAGTCTGGCCAGCTTCGTGGATCACAAAATCACTTCACTTGCATTGTTTTTACCAGAAAATGAAGTGATTTGCACCCCACATGGCTTTCCATGCAGGAACAGTGTAGGGCCACTTGTGCACATGAAAACGGCACTTTCCTGGATCACACGGTGGCCATTTTCCATGCCAGAGCTCCTACACTGATCCATTCCTGGATCCCAGGGATAGACATTTTAAATGTTTATGAGTAGGGTTTATGGACTTGAGGGATGGGATTGTAATGTCATCATAATGAATGGAAATGGAAAAAAAATCATACACATTCCAAGTATTATAAAAGGTGAAGGCAACAAAAGTGTTGTAAAATATTGGGCCAAAAAAGCATATTTTTTTTTCTGGGAAAGAAGGACATTTTATTAGTAACTGTTACAAAATTAAATGTTATACGTGTGGTAGAACAAGATATGAAGCAGAGAAATTATTTGAATTTAAATGTTATAAATGCAAAAAAGATGGATTGATTGCAAAGAAAAAGAGAATGAACAAAACATTGGAAATCAGAGTAATGATTAAGAGCAAAGTAGAAATGAAGAGTAGGTAGAAATAGATGAAATTTAGAATTAAAAAAAGAGATAGTAAAAAAATGATGAAGGACAGGAATTAGAGGTAGAAGTGGAATGCCAGTGATGATGAAGACATAAGTTAGAAAGTAGTAAGAGAAAAAATATTCATGGGTAAAAGAGTAATCGATAGAAAAATAAAATTTAAAGGCTTTAATATAAAGGAAAAGAAGAAAGGAAATGGGTAACCAATATAAATTTAAAGAAAGTAATATAGGAAGAAGTTGATATCCTATTAATTAAGGAAGAGAGAAAGGAATACGTTAAGGATTCTTTCAGGTAATGTTAAAAACATGAAAAATGTAACTAGAAGGATATGAATTTTAGAATGGTGCCACAAATTTGATGTTGATATTATGATTTTTTTAAAGATATAAGATTTCTGACGTGATGAAAGAGTGTACAAACAAAAATATTAAACAGGGAAATAATATTGAACCTGAGGAATGAAAAGTGTTCATGAATAACAATATTATGCAGAAGACTGGTAAGAGATTAGATGTTTTATTCGTAAAAAATGAGAAGATTAAGAATTGTAGATTTAAGATGACAAGAAAAGGTTTATAGAATCATAGCTCTTTATGCTTATGTGGCATGCATAGAAAGGGAGAATTTATTTCACAGTATGTTAGATTATGCTGTTGTAAACATGCATATTATAACCACAGGGAATTTTAGCTGTGATTTAAGGGGGGATAAAAAGAAAAGACGTAAAAAGTGATTCGCATAATGAAATGTGGAAAGCTGGTTATATGGAATAGAAAACCATAAGCATATAGAACAGGTGCTTAAAACTGAAACTGATAAATTGATTAGTTTATAGTTTCAGAAAGTATAAATATATATATATATATATATATATATATATATATATATATATATATATTTGGTCAAATTTCATTAGGTCAAAAATGATTTCAGGCAGCCCAATTCACTGAAACCTCATTTGACTGAAAGCACATTTGGTCGAATTGCATTTGGTCGAAAATGGTATTCAGCCCCTGCCCCACTGCAGTGCGACCCTGAAGTGAGAATCTAAAGTTAGGGGGGAGTGGGGGCACAGCCCCCACATTGGGGGTGTGGGGGGTGTAGCCCCACACATAATTGCAGTTTATGCACTATTATATACGTGTATCCAATAAAAATACATTAAAACATATAACATCAGTAAAACTGGTTGTAAAATGTGGGGGGATATGCCCCCACACCCCCAATGTGGGGGGGCTGTACCCCCTAACTTTATATTCTCACTCCAGGGTCGCATGTGTACATGTGTGTGTAAATAATGTATGTATATATATATATATATATATATATATATATATATATATATATATATATATATATATAGGTCACCTTCATTTGACCTAAACTTCATTTGCCTGACAGAAATTTCAGGTAGCCCATTTGCCTGAAAGTTCATTTGCCCGACAGTTCATTTGCCCGACAATAGGAAAAAGGCAAGTAAAAGGTTTTTCTCCTTTTCCCCACGGCAGTGTGATCCTGGAGTTAGAATATATAGTTGGGGGCGGTGTGGATGGCACAACGTTGAATATATAGTTAGGGGAGTAAGGGGGGCACAACTACTTTGGTTTTATAGTGTATAGTTTGGTTTGTTATTGTTCGCTAAAACATAGGTGTCCCCCCCACACCCCCCTAACTATATATTCTAACTCCAGGATCGCTCTACAGTGGGGAAAAGGAGAAAAACCTTTTACTTGCCTTTTTCTTATTGTTGGGCAAATTAACTTTCAGGCAAATGGCCCGCCTGAAATTTCTGTCGGGCAAATGAACTGTCAGGCAAATAAGGTGACCTATATATATATATATATATATATATATATATATATATATATATATATATATATATATATATATATATATATATATATATCAAAAAACAAAAAACAACAGAGTCCCAAATGAAGATGTAGCACAAACCCCGAAGGGAAGGAGCAAGAGTCTATGTGAAAAGCCGAATGACGAGCAGTCCAACTCAAATTCGTTGTACATAGAAATCCCGAGGGACCAAATTATAGTACAAAAATGACTCAAAGCAATCCAACTCAAATGCGTTCAGCATACAAATTCCAAATGCCAAGATGTAAAGCAGGTTCAATGCAACATAAACCCTTCAGTTGTAATCCTTACGACTTATGAATCCAGCAAGAAATTCCAAAAATTGTGCAAACAACCTTTAATAATGATGAGCGCTTTCGCTGTCAACAATACCGCTTCATCAGATATGATAAAAACACAATACAAAACATTTAAGTACTCACCAACAAAAAGCTGACACGATTAATTGGCTTATAACAATTCAAAATTGATGAAATAACCAATTATTTGATAGTAACCACCAATGTTAGTCCCACAAACATGCGGAACTGACGAAACCTGACAGGAAGTATTCTCGAGCTCTATGCTCCCTCTAGTGAACACACAACAATAGTTCAAAGCTAATAATTTTGCAATGTGCGCTGATATCTATCGCGCACACATGTCAGACCGGTGAAGCATTAGAAACAATGCTCCCCAGTACCAACAACACTCCGCTGATACCCCTAGGTGAAAGACTACAATAGTACATCACCGGCTGCACCAATAGTATGCATAACAATTGCACACTAAATATATGGCAGCAGAGAGAGCAGTTGTACGTCGGAAGCGAATGCCTCCGCACGTTGCAAATCTTCGCCAAGGGATGGATTGCCACGTCCGTCTTCTTCTATATAGCGGCCCATAATAACTAAATACTTAGTTCAAATCAGTACATTGTTTCCAAAGAGTTGTGTCAAATGCGATTATCTAAGAATACATGTGTTGGTGCTGAAATAATCATAAAAATGTCATAAATAATGTCATTGATAAAATATCATTAATGAGATATACAGGATGTTATTAGTAATGATATGTGGTTTGAAATAATATTAAAATTATGTTGAAATGCATTAAAATTATGTTAAAAATACATTGAAAATACATTAAAAATGACATCTCAAACAAATTGGCCACATGTAACGTGAGGACATGACTAGACATGACAACAAGGACACTGGCCATATGTTCTAAACTGGCAGGGAGACAGAAAACAAATGAATAGAGGAAGAACGCAAGAAAGTATATAAGGGTTACGCACAGGGAAGGAGGAAAAACTGGATGGAGACGAAAGAACAGCGAACATATAAACCAGATAGTCCCCATAGAAACTGTTATCTCAGGGGTCTACCTTTGAGATATGGTTTAAGTGTAACCATTTCGTTCAATCCTCTGCCCCTATGAGCTCCAAGCCTGAGTAGCCAACGTAATTCGGCTTCCTCAGTATTGTTAGTAATATCACCAATACGGGGAGAAACATACTCTATATGCAGGACCTGGAACCAAAAAATATGGTCGTGACGTCCATATCGTCGTCAAACCACATATCATTACTAATAACATCCTGTATATCTCATTAATGATATTTTATCAATGACATTATTTATGACATTTTTATGATTATTTCAGCACCAACACATGTATTCTTAGATAATCGCATTTGACACAACTCTTTGGAAACAATGTATGGATTTGAACTAAGCATTTAGTTATCATGGGCTGCTATATAGAAGAAGATGGACGTGGCAATCCATCTCTTGCCGAAGGTTTGTGACGTGCGGAGGCGTTCGCTTCCGACGTACAACTGCTCTCTCTGCTGCCATATTTAGTGTGCAATTGTCATGCATACTATTGGTGCAGCCGGTGATGTACTATTTTAGTCCCTCACCTAGGAGTGTCAGCAGAGTGTTGTTGGTACTGGGGAGCATTGTTTTTAATGCCTTACTGGTCTGACATGTGTGCGCGATAGATATCAGCGCCCATTGCAAAACTTTTAGCTTTGAACTATTGTCATGTGTTCACTAGAGGGAGCATAGAGCTCGAGAATACTTCCTGTTAGGTTTCGTCAGTTCCGCATGTTTGTGGGACTAACATTGGTGGTTACTATCAGACAATTGGTTATTTCATCAATTTTGAATTGTTATAAGCCAATTAATCGTGTTAGTTTCTTGTTGGTGAGTATTTAAATGTTTTGTATTGTGTTTTTATTATATCTGATGAAGCGGTATTGTTGACCGCGAAAGCGCTCATCATTATTAAAGGTTTTTTGCACAATTTTTGGAATTTCTTGCTGGATGCATAAGTCGTAAGGATTACAACTGAAGGGTTTATGCTACATTGAACCTGCTTTACATCTTGGCATTTGGAATTTGTGTGCTGAACGCATTTGAGTTGGATTGCTTAGAGTCATTTTTGTACTACAATCTAGTCCCTCGGGATTTCTATGTACAACGAATTTGAGTTGGACTGCTCGTAATTCGGCTTTTACATAGACTCTTGCTCCTTCCCTTCGGGGTTTTGTGCTACATCTTCATTTGGGATTCTGTTGTTTTTTGATTTCCATCTTCCTTGGGGCCAATGGAGGGAGCGAGCAATAATACTGCATTGATCGATGGATCAGCCGACAAGGCTCACTCGAGGTTCAGGAGTTTATTGGATGATGGTTTCAACCCACTGATAGGGGTGGATTTGTGTTCAGAAGCCAGAGAAGACAACCTTGATGTACATGTTGAACAAATGGTGAGGAATTTAAAAAGAGACTTGGAGAATGAACTTTATAGGTACAAGAGGCTTATAGCTCAACGCTTTCATATGGAAGCATATTTGAACATTGGTGTTATTCCTCGTGGCCTCCGTATATTGACGATGCCAACTTACGGTAACACTTATCCAAGTCTCTTAGCTAAGTGGCAAAAAATAAATTTACAAGCAAGTAGGGACTATATAAAACTTTTGATAGACTTTTTTCGTCCTATCGAGGCTGAATTAAGAACCAGAATATTGGACCTTCAAAGCAAATTGGTGGAACAAGCAGGAATGGATAACAGTGATTTGTACTTACATGAGCTCATGGATCGGATCACTCGTTATGAGAAGAATCTTTTAACGAACAAACGGAATAAGCTAGCAAGGGATTCATTTGATTTTGCTCACAATAATGTATTTGTTTGGCCGAAGAATAGAATGGGAAATGATCGGCAAACAGCCACTAACACTACTGACAACAGATACAAGCGACCCTTGGGTCAGTCTGTTCATAACTCTCGAAGGATTAGCCCGCAGAGAGCCACAGGTGTGGCTACGACTAATGGTCTTTTACCATCTGACATTTTGACGTCTGACTTGGTGCAATCTAATGGATCATCTGGTCAAGCAGAATCATGTAATGAGGACAATAACAAATCTGATAAATTTCCTCCTGTGAATGTCACTTCCCCACAGGAATCGAGTTCTGTTTACACTACGCCCACAGAAGAGGTAGTGGTACCTATATCTGGAGCTCTAAATAGAAAAGACTTGGCTCATTCTAATACTTCTTCACCCTCCAGTGTTGTACGAAGAAAGATACAGTTGGATAACCAGAATTATACTGATTACCCTTTACCCATCAGAGCGGGGCGCAAAAGATCGTTGGATTTAGACAACAGTCGAGGGGCGAAGAGAAAGGACCCTCCCCAGTTACAACAACAAGGGACACTTTCCAAGTTTTGGCACCCGGGTCCCTAGTCTGTAATATTTCTAACTACAATCTATCACCACCTGAATTGACTCTTCTTAACAAAGGACTATCCTTTATTCCCACCACGAATATGGACGTCAGCCAAGCCTTGTTATCTATTAGACTTTTTGCACGACGGGTTGCATTGAAGTTAATATATGGCTCGGATGAACATGAGAATTCCAGCAACATCTCTCTGAATTTCAAACGCTGCAGTACGTTCACACCGCATTTGCAAGCCAATCTTGAAGTCTTTATCAAGGCTGTAGAATCTCGACTGTATGTTGAATTTGGACATCATATAGGGAACAAGCATAAGAATCTTACAGAGTGTGAAAACAAGGTCATTGAGAACTTATGTAACAACACAGACATTGTGATCCGGGCGGCTGACAAGGGTGGCCCTGTTGTGATTATGGATAGCAAATATTATCAATCAAAAATGCTAGAACTTCTTCAAGGTGATTCGTATGTGCCAATCAGTTTGGATGATTTATGTGCTATGCAAACCAGCATTTTTAGCTCTCTTGAGGAATGCAAACAGCTAGGCTTGATAGATGACGGTGTCTAACTACTTTCAGGTAGACTTTCCCCTTATACCCACTATCAGTGGTTTGCCCAAAATTCACAAAAATTTGTATTCACCTGAATTTAGGCCCATAGTGTCAGGTGCAGGCTGGATAACAGAGCCTATCTCTATTTATTTAGATCACCACCTTAAAAAATTTTTGACAAATCACTCTGTTGTGCTTCGTGACACTGAACAGTTTCTTACCAGCTTATATAAAGAGATGTTGAATTATACATGGACGGATGAGACCTTTTTTGTGACCATGGACGTTGTGTCCCTGTTCACATGTATTCCCAATGACCAAGGAATTATATATATGAGATCTTTTTAAATAGAATTGAAGGGTGCACTGTTTCTAGGATAGATTTTCTCTGCCTGTTGGTAGAGTTGGTCTTAGAGAATAATGTTTTCTTATTTGAGAAAACATGTTATAGACAGACTAAAGGCGTAGCTATGGGCACGAGCTGTGCTAATAGCTACGCCAATCTGGTCATGGCAGAATTTGAAACCAGGTACATCTTGGGGAATAAACAGATAAAATTTTTCAAAAGATTTGTAGACGACCTCTTCTTTATATGGGAGGGGACTGTCACATCTTTGCATCTCTTTCATGACTATTTGAACAGTGTAAGTGATTTTATAAAATTCACAATGAGTCTTTCAAAGAGCAGCATTGAATATTTGGACGTCCATATGTACAGGGAGGAAGGCCAAATTAGAACAGGCGTACACCGTAAAACCTGTTATAGACCCTCATATTTGCATAGGGAAAGTATGCATAATCCAAGGATCTTCACAAACATAATCAAGGGACAAGCCATGAGGCTTTCCCGGCTATCAAGTACTGAGTCTAAACTGAATAATGAACTAGAGCAACTCAAAGAAGGCTTGACTGGACGTAATTATACAAGTGAAGAAATAGATATGGTTTACTCAAATATGCAAACACTTAGGACCACTAGAGCAAGACCCTTTTTTTCAGGCTTTGAAAGAATTGAAACAGTTAAGAATGTTGGGTTCACTCAAGAGCCAGTAGTGTTACCATTCAGTGGGAATACACAACTTGTTAAGTGAGTTATACAGGATAATTGGAATATTTTGACAGCAGACGAGAAGGTGGGAGACATAGTTGGTCCCTTCCCTAAATTTGTGTACAATAATATGTCCAATATGAAACAACTCTTATGTCATAGTTCTGGCACCCATACAGCATGTACAGGCCTTGAAAGAACTACAAAATGTGGAACTTGCTTGCAATGTTGTTATATTGATGAATCACATTTCTTTAAGCATCCGGACAGTGGCAGACTATGGGACCTTAGGGTCAATGCTACCTGTACTAGTCGTAACATAGTCTATGTTGCCCACTGTATCCGCTGCTTTAGATACTATGTTGGGAAGTCCAACCGTTCGCTACGCGAACGGATCAGGGACCACTATTATTGTTTGGCTAGAAGGGATGATAGTAGTGCGTTAGCTAAACACATGCTGAGGGAAGGTCACGACCATATTTTTTGGTTCCAGGTCCTGCGTATAGAGTATGTTTCTCCCCATATTGGTGATATTACTAACAGAACTGAGGAAGCCGAATTACGTTGGCTACTCAGGCTTGGAGCTCATAGGGGCAGAGGATTGAACGAAATGGTTACACTTAAACCATATCTCAAAGGTAGACCCCTGAGATAACAGTTTCTATGGGGACTATCTGGTTTATATGCTCGCTGTTCTTTCGTCTCCATCCAGTTTTTCCTCCTTCCCTGTGCGTATCCCTTATATACTTTCTTGCGTTCTTCCTCTATTCATTTGTTTTCTGTCTCCCTGCCAGTTTAGAACATATGGCCAGTGTCCTTGTTGTCATGTCTAGTCATGTCCTCACGTTACATGTGGCCAATTTGTTTGAGATGTCATTTTTAATGTATTTTCAATGTATTTTTAACATAATTTTAATGCATTTCAACATAATTTTAATATTATTTCAAACCACATATCATTACTAATAACATCCTGTATATCTCATTAATGATATTTTATCAATGACATTATTTATGACATTTTTATGATTATTTCAGCACCAACACATGTATTCTTAGATAATCGCATTTGACACAACTCTTTGGAAACAATGTATGGATTTGAACTAAGCATTTAGTTATTATGGGCTGCTATATAGAAGAAGATGGACGTGGCAATCCATCTCTTGCCGAAGGTTTGTGACGTGCGGAGGCATTCGCTTCCGACGTACAACTGCTCTCTCTGCTGCCATATTTAGTGTGCAATTGTCATGCATACTATTGGTGCAGCCGGTGATGTACTATTTTAGTCCCTCACCTAGGAGTGTCAGCAGAGTGTTGTTGGTACTGGGGAGCATTGTTTTTAATGCCTTACTGGTCTGACATGTGTGCACGATAGATATCAGCACCCATTGCAAAACTTTTAGCTTTGAACTATTGTCATGTGTTTACTAGAGGGAGCATAGAGCTCGAGAATACTTCCTGCTAGGTTTCGTCAGTTCCGCATGTTTGTGGGACTAACATCGGTGGTTACTGTCAGACAATTGGTTATTTCATCAATTTTGAATTGTTATAAGCCAATTAATCATGTTAGTTTCTTGTTGGTGAGTATTTAAATGTTTTGTATTGTGTTTTTATTATATCTGTTGTCTGCACAATTTTTGGAATTTCTTGCTGGATTCATAAGTCGTAAGGATTAGAACTGAAAGGTTTATGTTGCATTGAACCTGCTTTACTTCTTGGCATTTGGAATTTGTATGCTGAACGCATTTGAGTTGGATTGCTTTGAGTCATTTTTGTACTATAATTTGGTCCCTCGGGATTTCTATGTACAACGAATTTGAGTTGGACTGCTCGTCATTCGGCTTTTCACATAGACTCTTGCTCCTTCCCTTCGGGGTTTGTGCTATATATATATATATATATATATATATATATATATATATATATATATATATATATATATATATATATATACATAGATATATATATCTGGGTCTACTTCACAAACCTAAATTCCCACTTACCCAACTTTCATATAACCAAGATGACAAAGCCGAAAAATCAAAAGACCAACTATTCGGAACACTGACTTTGAACTCCAGATAATGAACCTCTTGTCCACCATGTTGACATTTGCCACTTATCTCTGTGGAAGAGTGATCTCGGAGTTGGTATATTTAGTTGGGGGATGGGGGTGAAGCCCCCAGATGGGTAGGTTTAATTTGCTTCAGTTTTATTTATTTGTTTTTTATTTATTTATTTTGGCCAGTTGGTTACTTAACTGGAGTTGAAAGTTGGTGTTCCAAACTGTCGGTTTTCTGCATTTTTGGCTTTGTTGTCACTGTTATATGAAAGTCGGGTTAGTGGGATTTCAAGTTTCTGAAACAGACCCACACACCCATATGCACGCACACACACACGCACACACACACACACACACACACACACACACACACACACACACACAGATATATATATATATATATATATATATATATATATATATAAGCTTGTGTGTATAACTATGTACATAATGCAAAAGATATAAATTAATAAAGGACCCCCTACTCTTTTCAATAGGTGTTGTGGAATCTTTTACATTCACATGAGAATCTATCAACTTAAACAGATGGTTTAATGTCTCATCCTAAGGATGGCACATTCCGGAGTGCAGCACCCCCTACTTAATGTTTAGTTTTTGTTATATATTAATGGGCATTATAGGGTCACCTTCCACAGTTCATGTGATCTCATTCCTTGCCTCCTGTCCATCAATCACATCATTTGATTGCTGTCTTGCTATGAGCTGTAAGTTGTTGCTTCTTTCTGCAGTGGTCCGATTCCATTTTTGCCCCTTCAGCTGTTTTGTCTACTCTCCCTATAGCTTATTTCCATATTTTAGCTTGTGTCTTTTTCGTCATTTTAAACATTATTGTACCGGTTTCATTTTTCTCTTCTATTTCTCAGTTTTACACTGGAATGCTTCTCATCTTAGTCAAAAGTAAATTTCCTTTTCTCCTGTATCTTGTTTCTGTGCCTCTATGTTGTGCATTTGCCCTCTTTATTTTTGACCTATCATTGCTTCTCATTCAATTTGTTGCTGAGGTATGTATATATATATTATCAATTCAAACTTGGGCTACGCAGCCTGGTTCTGTTTGCAGTTGCATATTTCTTGGGTTCTGGCTGTCCTAGAGATGAGGAGTTGAACCAGACAGTTTCCTTTTATTTTTTATAATGCTAGTATTTCTTGTGTCTGTTGATGACGTCTTTTATTTCAGGAATCTTGTTACTTGTCTATCAATCTCCATGCCAGGAAGACATCATCACATGCCTTCATTTTCTTTAGTAAATCTGCAGAACAGTTAGCTGCAGTCTTGATATGTTCCCCATTTCTGATGGTTGCTCTCCAATTTACTGTCTTTAGTGCCCATTATTTTTGTTCTACACCTCACACACCATGTATTGTCTTGCCATCTGTGTGGGTTCCTTGGCCATCTCTGAATTCTATCCAAGTTAGACCTTGTTCTGGAAGATTTAGTCAGGTAAGTTGCTCCACTTAATGTAGCTTGCAAGACTTTGACACTGTTTACTTTATCTCTAGAAAGTGTCACTTTTCCCTTCTTATTCTGTTTCCTCTATTATCAGGTTTGCTTTTCAGCATTACAAGCTCCCCATTCTGGATGTTTATCCTGGCAGTGTGCCGTGATAGCTCCTCACCCTCTCTTTGTAGTCTTGAACCAGTATGAAGTAGATTAGTATATGTATAAATTATTTGACAGCATGTTTATATAACATGATACTATTCTATATAAGTTTATGTGAAAGGTTTTATGATTTCATGGTATGAAAATTCAAACTGCAGCTTACATATTAAGCATTACTTTATCCTTTCAATAACAAGAAGTAATGAAATAAAAAAAGATTAATAATAGAGTTACACATGATGTTGAGAGGGTTTATGCTGTATAACACCATAGAAGGGGCTGGGTTGTAGTCCTAGAGTCAAAAGAACACAATCACACAAATCTAGCTCAGATTTCCCACCCACGGCCCAAAGAGTTTAAAGAGTGAAACAGTATTAAATGGTTATCAGGCAATGCAATTTAAAGAAGGTATCAATGAACTGGCTACTTTGTATAAGGAATAATGCAGATCTTCACCTAGTGCTAATTTGCACTAGGTGATTGCCTGTGGTATTACCTAGATAGGTTATAATTACAGCTGCCCACCTAAGAGGCAGGGCAACTTTCATGCCTGAAATAATTATATAATTTCCTGTATAACAGTTCATCCTCAACAGAGTCTCTGTAAAGGCTCATTTAATCAGCCATCATAAAATATTCTCATGCAGCAGACAATCATATCAAAAAAAGGTTTATGGTGGGAACACTTCTGTTTGTTACTGGGCAGCTGGCCAGCTGGTCAATGCTCTGAATATCAAACTTGAAAGACTGACAGCTTCCTGTCATGGCAGTTAGACTCTGAGAAGAATTAGAGGATGAATGTTGTATTGTCATCACTTTCTTTTCCTCTTCTGAGTTTCTGTTAGCTTCGTGTATGTATAGTTTGGGGGTATAAGGACCTATCCTTATGTCAGGGGGTGCAGAGGGCCTGCCCCTTTAAAAAAAAAAAATCTGGTTTCATGTTTTGCAGAACATAGCTGCTTTGACAAACATTTTCCTAAAGATTAGATATTTAGGTGCGTACAATCTCACATCAGTTAAACAAGATGCAATTATGCATAGTGTACCTGGTTATAGCAATAGATAAAGAATGAAGAGGCAAAGAGCTCAGATAATAAGACAAGGACAAGTATAATGCACTATTTAGTTTTCATATTAGCAAGTACAAAGAAAACATACTGCATATGTGTACACTGTTAATGGATATTATTTAGTTCTTATGAAGTTCAACATTGTAATAAAGAAAATCAAGTATTTACCGAAGCTTTAAAGTGCCCAGGCATTACTGATCATATTTCTGGACTGTGAAATTCAGCGTGTGTATCTTACAGCAATCTTATTCTGTTTTTTGTTATTCTATCCTTAAAATATTATTGCGGGTTCAAATAAAATGTGATTTATCACTATGTCTGTGTAATGTTTCTTGCTTATATATGCAGTCCTGTTGACCAAACCTACTTACAGAGCAACATTATTTTTCAGTGCCTCTTAAGAAATTAGGAAATGTAGTATCTAGTATTTTTTGTTTTTTTCCTTCAGTCTTTTATCATCCAGTGAGTAAGGGCTCAACTATTTAAATATGCCTAAATAAGTACCATTGCATGTTAGAGAAAAAAGTACATGGTGTTCTTTGCTGCTCCCAATGAGAGAAATGATTACTGAAATACAGCAAAGTACACTGATGTCAAAGTCTCATTTTAGATAAACCTGGTAATTGTAGAACTTGGCAGGCCATGGCTCTGTGTTACTTGTGAGGTGTCTGTCAGCTCAACAGCTTCATTAGTTCTGAACCATAACAGCCGGTGCCAACTAATTTAATTTCAATGCCCTTGTACACCTGACTGACTCTGCATACAGAAGCTGGAAGTCCAGATTTTCTTCTCACTTGGGAGCATTGTGAAACAGACAGTGTTGTGTTTTAACTAAGAAAGAAAACCACAAAGCTCCTTGGGACTGGCTGTATTTAATCAATAACTGCATTTAGGTAAGCAGGATTGCAGCCAAGTAAAGAAAGTCTTCTTAACTGTATGGCTGCAATGGCGTGACTTGCTCTGTTGTTTAACAGGTTGTTCATTGAGCAGTGAGGATCTTGTTTACTAGTGTGAGCTGGGAAAATGGCTGCACTATGTGAATGAAATGATGCTTGTTCAATATACAAAGAACAGTGTGCCAATCTAGCCAGCAACTGTAGGTTTTTCTTGACTAGTTAAACAGACTTTGCTTAGATTTTGTCATGCTCATGCTGTCACAGTGTTTCAGGCTTTTTCTTTGCTTACTTCAGCTCCCCCCAACACTCACCATATGGGTACTGGGAAATGTAAAGGTTTAAGCAGAGATGTACTGTGAAGTTCATATTTTGCAAGATGATTCCCAAGTTTCTGCATTCTGTCTGTTTATTGCTCACCTTCAGATGTTACAAAGAATACCATATTGATGCTGTCATATAAATAGTGGCAACGATCCAAGCAAGCAGCAAATCAGGCACAGACTGATTTCCTTAGTGTGCCATATTGCATTGTGCTACATAACGTTACAGTAGTGCATACAACAAAGGCATAAATAAAGCAGAAATGGACAGATTAGGTGATGAAAAACATGTGTTCTGTTTTGTCATTTTTGTCTCTTTAAATACCATCCAATATTGGCACTTACTGCATCAGGGCAAGCCGTCCTCTTATACCAATTTGTGTAATTCTCACCCCTGAGGGTCCTAGATGTCAGTCAGTACTCCAGTCCATTGGCTATCAAATGAACTGGAAATGGCTTCCTGTTCCTTCTTACAGTGTTTGCATTATACTAGTGGGCGAGAATCACTGCCATTTTGTGAAAGATACCTCCTTTGCACCCAAATGCAAATTTCTGGCTTACTCATCTTGCCCACACTAATTTCTGCAGGACTCAAATCCCTTTTGTTTGTTATTACCTACATATCATTCTATATGATGTACCATTTTTCCTCCGAGCTTAATTTTTATCATACCTTTCTGTATCTTCATACTTCTTTGTCTGTACCTTTTTGTTGCTCTGCCTCAGTTCACACCATTTTATTGTTCAGTCATCTGTGGTGCCAATGAATTAAACATGGCTACACCTGTCTCCTTACGTAGCCCCTTAAAGTTCTGTCTCTGGACCGTTTTCTTCCTACTAATTCTGTTTTGGATTAATTTCATTGTCTTAGATCCCCAGAATACATCCATAACCTTTTAGCTCTCATGCTGATTACGCTGCAGTAATATGTGAATATTTTCTCCATACAAATTCCTTATTCAGTAGTGTCCTTTCAGATATGCCATGATGTACCTTCACTGTTGCCAGATTATTTCCACAAATATGTATAATGACTAGGCATGTTGCAGGCCAGTTGTTTGCTTTGTATTTTTATATTTGTTTTATTAAATTTGAATACATTTCAGTAACACATAGTAATGTATATGTACTAACCTTAAGACACTTACATACAGCTACACTTCTTTTCTTTCTTCTTATTGGTCTATTTTCTTTACATTCTATATGTGTCGCATTTATGATATGGAATACCTTATTCATAATGGCCTCAGTACTATCCTTTTAATCTGACATAGTTGGATTCATTTTGTGGGATTGCAAAACTTTTTATCACATTTTTCTTCCCCAGCCATCCATCCATGTCCTTGCTTGAATTCCTACACCATTTTGCATGGTAACCTCTTTCTTGTACCCTGCCATTCTTAGATGACCTCTCACATCCATGCAACAATATGGTATGTGACTGCTGCTGTTCATGTAGCAACATATCATAGTACAAATCAGTACCACTCACCCTTTAGTAAGCTATAATTACAGATTCTATACTATTTGTGCTTCAGTGATTTCCCGTCGGCTATACCAATGAAAGCAGTGATGCCAGTTCAACACTGAGTTATATAAATTAGATGGCATTCATAATGTACCCCAACAGCAGTCTCCTCACCAGTGCACAGGGCTCAAAGATCACATGGAAGAACTAATACAAGAAGTACCTGAATGAAATAAACCCAACATCACCTATAGTGCCACATGCAGAACCTATGGAGAAAAAACAGGAAGGAGAACCCAAATTAAAGGAGTATAAGGTCCACCAAGGAAAATGAAGGCAGAGAAAGACATAGGGTCAGATAAGTCAAACAGAACATTGGATATAATAGGAAAAATTAGCTCCTGGGAGCATTTATCATTATATATGTATATTTGTGTGTGTATGTATATATATATATATATATATATATATATATATATATATATATATATATATATATAAATACACACACACACACACACACACACACATATATATATATATATATATATATATATATATATATATAGAGAGAGAGAGAGACAGAGAGATGTATCCCAGACTACTGAAGAATAAGCATTTTAATGTCAGTATTTATTTATTTATTTAATGTTTTCTGTTAATCTGGAGGGTCAAACTGGGAGAAAAAAAAATTCAACAGAAGTCTGGAGAGAAAAGCTCCACAAGATCTAGAGAGAAAATAACATACGCACTTACATATATATATATATATAGTGTGATGAATCATTTCAGTATACAATAATGAGAAAAAAAAATGATTGTTTGAAATGACACCTTGACCCCATGTGCAAAAATGGGAAAGGGTGTGATGGCTGGATGGATGGATGGATGGATGGATGGATGGATGGATGGATGGATGGATGGATTGTTTCAATATGCAATAGTAAGAAAGCAAAAACATTTTCAAAATACTTATCATTAATATTCTACACAACGGATTGGAATACAAAATGTGGGCAGAATCCATGAATGTTCAGGAAGATCATTTTTTCATAACATAACATGGGAAATTGAAATTTACCTTGAAAATAATTAATTTATTGCAATGGCACAATGCTGAAAGACAATGCAAAGTAATCAATGTATAACATTGTAACTGAACTCCTTAAAAGTAGCACTTTCATATGTCAGAATAGTAAACAGAAAAAATTGACAGATTTTCTAAAGGGATATCAGTCTGTATGCAGCATGCCACAGTGCCAAAAAACATACATTTCAAATTGTATTCAAGGTAACTCTTTGCACAGTTAAATGGATGTGACAGGTGAAGCCAAAGCAGTGAATGGGTTTTAATCTTGCCTTTTACAGTAACAATGAAAGGGGTTTAATCTTGCCTACTTCGGTAATAGAATAGCTTATAGGCAGAAAAGAACTTCGCCCTTTTCGAGCGACTACTCTACTTTTGCCCACAACCTGTAAAAACAAAACAGGTCATTATCTGGTCATTTTAGTTTAGACTTTAAAGTAAAGTATTATTTAAGGGTCCTCAGCACTAGCACAAATCTCCCTAGGCTTACCCAAACAAAAAATCCAAGCTTGTTTGCATATACTCCACTTAAACTACGGAACACACTCTAAAACTAAGGCAAACTGCTATAAAATTGTAAACACAAGCTCCCAAAGCATAGGCATTGAACCTGGTGTTTGTTTAGATGAGATTACTCACCTGCAAGTTAATTATTCAGGAGTTACATCTTGAAACCTGGGCTCTAGTGGCTTAGTGTAAACCCCGCTCCGCGAGCACTCACTTCGCTCGTGCTCGCTCCACTCCCCGCCCTGCCCCCTATTCCCACCCGCCCCCAGTACTCGTACTTTTATAACCTCAAACCACTCCCCCTACTGTCCACTAACTTCCTGTACCTCACTACCGCCCTCTAAGATCAAACGGAATATGACACCACCCAGGAAGCTTATCATACTAACTCTTTTTCCCCTCCTACTTGTCCCTTACCTAGCTACCCTGTATGAAACCTGGTCTTACATAGGCTTCCACCACCCAGGCTACCAAACCAACCCCTCACCCATAATTAACAACAGAGGCCATGACTCGACTCCCTACTCACCCACCTTGTTAGAACTCGAACGCTATGTAATTATCAAACCTACCAATATTAGGCCAAATGATAAACATTACTACAAACTTCTACTCAAAGCCCTCAAATTCATTACCACTCTGAATCACAGACTAGCCACAGATGGTGATATCCACCCCAACCCTGGCCCTTCCCCTCCACTCAATTGTAATTCCACCCTATCCTCCCCTCCACTTCTCAGTCTAAACTCTAGACCCTTTAACTCTCTTCTGACCTGTCATCTAAACATCAGAAGTGTAAACAATAAGATTCACAACCTACATGCCCTTTTAGCTACTTGTTCCCCAGACCTACTATGTCTCACAGAAACCTAGCTTAAACCAAGTACGAAAGACACACAGATAATCCCACCAGGGTATGATATACTAAGAGCAGACCGAATAACTCGTAAAGGTGGCGGTGTAGCCATACTCTACAAAAATACATTACAAATCTCCCTTGCCTCTCCACAACCCGTGCAAACAAACTATGCAGAAATTCTATTTGTAATACTACAACCAAACAAACATAAAACCATAAATATATCATGTATTTAGATCCCCAGGCAACAATAATGACAAAACCTTAGAGGACTTTCTCCACTGGTTAACTCAAACTCACCCCCAGGAATCCATAGTGTTAGGTGACTTCAACATCGATTGGAATTCCTTCTCATCTAGCTCCCCATCTAGCAGCATAAATCTACATGGCTTTTCTCAGCTCATATCCACTCCTACCAGACTAGGTAAACCCCAAAACAAAGACAGCATCCTGGATTGGATCCTTACTAATAAAGATCCTGACCAGTACTCAGCAGGTACTCACCCAGAGGACATGAGTGATCACTTACTCACCTATGTTATCAAATTCAAGAAAATCACCCCCCCTTCTTACAACCATAAAAAAATCCGGAACAATAATAAATTCAACGCCTCCATTTTTCAAACTGAACTTAAAGCCCACAACTGGACAATACTCAAGTCTCTTCCTCTTGAAGAGGCAGTTATCTACTTCAACACCACCTTCCTCAAGATTCTAGATTCCCATGCTCCAATACGGTCCATTAGAACTAAAACCAAAACCGCACCATGGCTCTCTAAGGAAACAAAATCCAAAATCCTATCTAGAAACAAGATGTTGGTCACATGGCGTACCTCTAAAGACCCACACTCCCACCAAACCTTCGGGCAACTTAGAAATGAAACTAAAAGAATGATCTTAAATGATAAAAAAAACTTCTTCCTCCACCTCCAACACAAACACCTTAATAATCCACAAAAATTCTGGGCAGGCTTAAACAAGCTCCTGCACCCAGGCCAGGCAACCACCCCCACTCCAACAACTTGCAAACAACAGTGCCCTGTAAACATTGCTAACACATTCAATAGTTTCTTCACAGAAACTATACAATCCCTGGCCACACAATTCAAACAAACAACCAGCCCACTCCACTACCCATGCCAGCAGAATACTACAACTACATCAGATCATCTATTTACCTTCGATCTAGTACCCATATCCTTTATAACATCTCTTCTTAAAAAACTAAAACCCACTAAGCTAGCAGCTGACCTTCTCCCAGCTGAGTTTCTGCAAAAAGCAGCTGAGGCCATTTGCTATCGCGTCTCCATAATCATAAACCGTACCTTGTCAGAAGTCTTCATCCCCTCCATATGGAAAATGTCCCACATTATTCCTCTCCATAAAGGTGGTAGCTCACTAGAGCTAACCAACTACAGACCTATAGCTATACTCTCACCCCGGCCAAAATTATGGAAAAGTGTGTCCACAAACAACTGATGGAACACCTCACCAAAAATAAAATTCTAGCTAACTCCCAACATGGCTTCAGGCCAAATCACAGTACCACATCAGCCCTACTATCCTTTTCTAATACCATCAATAACTTCAGAAACAATAATAAACTATCATCTGCTCTTTTCTTAGACCTCTCCAAGGCCTTTGATATGGTGAACCACATTCAACTCCTCCATACATTAAAAAAACTATCACTCAGCAATTCCACGCTGAAATGGTTCCAATCCTACCTGTCCAATAGGCAACAGGCTGTTCTATGGCAGGACAAATTATCTACATGCCTACCTGTTACACTTGGAGTTCCCCAAGGATCTATTCTTGGCCCTCTTCTCTTCACCATCTTTGTTAATGACCTGCCCACAATCACCTCCCATGCCACATGCATTCAATATGCAGATGATTCGACTATCATCAGCACTGCCTCCAACCTGGCAGACCTCACTGCTTCAACCCAAGACACCTTCAACCTAATAGAAAAATGGTTCTCAAGTCGACAACTAGTTCTCAACCCCAACAAAACAAAACTATTTACTTTCTCACCCACTAACAAGACTCTTCCCCCCACCTTCTCTATTACATCCTCCAATGGAATCACTATATCACCAGAAGCTCACACAAAGCTATTAGGTGTTACCATTGATAACTCCCTTAAATTTGACACCCATTTCAATCTTACCATCAAAACTGTCAATAAAAAGCTTGGCTCTCTCTATAAAGTAAAACACTTTCTCACTCCTCATGCTAAAATTACAATTGCCAGCACACACCTACTATCAACTCTTTTCTATGCCTCCCCCCTCTTTACAAACCTAAACAAGACAACCCTTAACAAACTTGCTTCTTGTTACAATCACATAGCTAGATTTGCCACAAATTCCACCTTTAGAACGCACCACTGCGCTAACTTAAAGCAACTAGGGTGGTTAGAGTTTTCCAGCCAACTCCATTTCAACCAACTCAAAATGGCTCACCAGATACTGTATCACCCAGAGAAAACACCAGCTCTGAAAAACATCATTCACCCCTATATTAACCTGCAATCTTTACGCTCCTCCAATAAGATCTTAGCTCAAACTACCAAAGCCAATAATTCTGCTGGGGATTCTCTATTCTCAAACTTTGTATGTAAAATGTGGAACTCCCTACCGAACATGCTCACCTCAGAACCCTCACTCCTACAATTCAAAAAAAAGCTTAAACCCCATCTCAATACTCTCTGGCAATGTCCCTGTTCCAAACCTGATTAACCACTATCATTTACCCTTCTCTTACCTCACTATCCTTAACCGCTTTTTAACAATGCGCCTCGCCTTTGTAACTGACCTTTGTTTTTTTTTATATGCTGCTGTTGTTTTTTTTTTTCCCAAGATGTGATGTATCTTTATATTGTATTTAGAACTCAACTATCTTCCTTTTTTTTGCATTAACAATGTTCATATGTCTGTTATGTACTTGGAGCTTTTCTCCCCGGGCCTCCACTGAAAATGGACATGTATCCAGTCGGACTCTCCCGGTTAACAAATGTAAAATAAATAAATAAATAAATTGTTGGTCAGGACATTAGAATTTGTTTAATCATATTATCAAACTGAAGAAGTCATGGCTACTTGTGTTAAGAGTGGAACTCCACTATGTGGTGATATTATAGATAAAAACTCTTATTCCTCTATAAAAGAGATGAGTTGGCATAATGGTTAAGGTCTTTACTTCCCATGCATAAAGTATAAGGTTCAATCCTGACCTCTGGTTAATACCTATGTGGAATTTGTATGCTGTCTCTGTGTCTCAGTAGAGTTTCTCTCCCCTCCTAAAACATGCTGAGTGCGTCTATTTCAAAGTATGTGTCTACGTAGTTTCTCTCACCTCCTAAATATGTTGAGTGTGTCTATTTCAAGCTTACCCAAGAATGGAGTTATTGGTAACAGCATAGGCTTTAGATGGCATCTGACAGGAGAAAGAGTTGTGTAGACCTAACACATTGGCATCAACTGTGGTGTGTAGTATCCTTTAGACAGGAAGGCATGGATCACAGACTGTGCCCATGCTAGAATTAGTTACTCAATGCTGTGGCATTTGGATCTGGATGCCTTGTCTGTGTTGGCTAATGTGACCAAAAATAGCCTTTATAAGCAAAAGCTGGACATAGAAAACAAATAACCTGCTAAATATGAACTTAGAATTGCTATATTCTCAATGTAGGTTTACTGACAGGATGGAGCTTGGAAGTGGATGACATGATGGTAAGGCAATCGGACATCCTATATATTCAGCAGATAAGATAGAAGTGCAGTGCAGCAAAGCAACTTAACTTGGGATCCAGAGTCTTACTACTCAGGAGGATGAAATGCTAGAAATGGGGTAGGAGTTGTGGTGAGAGACAGGCTTCAGAAGACAGTGAGGGATGTCAACAGAATTAGTGACATGTCCATGGCAGTCAGAGTCCATTGTAACGACAGGGCAGTATTCATAATCTAAGCCTATGCCCCACAGCAGAGTTGTGATACTGAGGAAAAGAGTGCATTCAGACAGCAGTTGCGGGACTGCTTAGATAACACAGGACAACATGAATAAAGAAAGCAAGGCAAATGGCTTCATATTTCCCAACACATGGTTCAGCAAGAGAGAGACAGTCATAAGATTATGCACATGAGTGGCCAGCATGTAACTCAGGTTGACTTCCTTCTAGTAAGGAAAAAGCACTGGGATAGAATCAATGATTGCAAAGCCACCTCCAGTGAAATAAGCAGCCCATAGCATAAACCACAGGTTGCCACAGCCACCTGCAAACAGTGGTTAGAGAAGACTCTATGGTCAACAGAGACTAGGCTGAAAACCCGGAAGTTGACCAGAGAGAAAGAATAACTATTCAAGGAATTACTCAGGGCTCTAGCACCTTAGGAAGAAAAGCAAATTTGTGGAGCTGAAGAAGAACAGCAGTGCCTCAAAACAGCATGTATAAGGATTATGTGCCTCACAACAGCATGTATAAGGATTATGTGCCTCAAAACAGCATGCATACAGACTATGCCTCAAAACAGCATGCATAAGGACTATAGAACAGATATACAGTCGAGTTAGGAAGACATCAAAAGAAGGAGTGCAAGAAAGAGTGGGAGAGAGAAAAGATGGACTAGGCTAAGAAGGAATACTGGTTGGATAACAAAGAGGCTAAGAGAAGAGTTGCAATAGCAAAAGCATCAGGGGCACCTTACCAGCTTCTCAAAAGTGACTCAGTAGATGGCACAAAGAAACTATGTCATGTTTCAAGGCAAAGACAGAAAGATAAACAAAACAGTCAGAAACACTTCATTAGGGATGCCAACAACAATCTGCTCACCAGCCCACAGGAAATCAAAGGCAGATAAGAGTACTTTCAGCAGCTGAAGAAACCTCCACAAAAACTGTACCACTTGAGACACAGCCTACAATGAAGGAAGATGAGTCCACCCTAGAAGAAGTATAAACAGCACTAAGGAAAATGAAGTCAGGGAAAGCAGCAGGCTCAGATGAGATCACAGCAGATATGATAAAGATGGTGGGTGAGATACTGGAGAAATGGCTCCTTAGGGTACTCATATCAGTATGGAGAGAAAGGTGTAGCCCACATGACTGGAGAATAAGTATACTAGCACCAGTGTTCAAGAACAAAGTGGGCATTCACAACTTTGGGCAGTATAGAGGTATTAAAGTCCTGTCATACTACAAGAAAGTTTTGGAGAGGGTGATTGATAAATGAATACTCACAGTAGTAGAAAGTATGATGGGACATGAGCAGTTTGTATTCAGATCAGGATGCAGCACAACTGACCTGACTTTTGTAGTAAGACAGATATTTGAGAAGATGTCAGAAATAAGGAAAGAGTCCAAATGGGCATTCCTAGATGTGAAGAAAGCATGACAAGGTCCTAAGAAAGCTGATTTGAGCAGCCCTGCAGTGGTTTAACGTCCCAGAGCCAATGGAAGAAGTAGTGCCCTGTATGTACAAGGACCCAATGACTCAAGTATAAATAGTGCTCAGAATCTCACAATGGTTCCCACTGTTCATACTGGTGATGGACTACATTAACAAAAATGTCAGAGGAAACATCTCACAAAGTTGCTTTATGCAGATGATGTGGCATTACAGACAGACTCTGAACAAGAACTTCAGCAAAGGGTAGGCTCATAGGTGTGTAGCAGGCTAATGACCACAGGGCCTTTTAAGCCTGTGGGCATTATAGTTGTTAGATGTACCTGGTTAGGTACAGACTAAAGGGGGTCTTGTACTAATTGTTAGGTCTATTGAATGTTGAGTACAGTGGAATAATGATCACCTTGGACTTAGATGCCATACCTTTCTTTATAAGTTGCACAACACAGAATGATTTCTTCACTACTGTAGATATGTGATGGTTAAAGACTAGATTTCTGTTTGTGTGTGTCCCCAGATCTCTGAATACTGGGTTGATTCTCTGGGGTGTGTTGCCACAATGATAGTTATCAGGGTGAATGACTTCCCAAAGCAAACTATTATGAAATTAATGGCATTTAGTTTTAGTCCATGGCTCTGACACAAGTTATTGGTCTGTGTCAGTCCATCCTGGAGAACATTAGTGTCAGTTGGGGATTCTATGACTGCTCCTAATTTGCAGTCATCTGCAAATATGGTGAGCCAGAGGCCCAAGGCATTGGCCTTGACTTCAGAGAAGTAAATGCCAAAAAAGAGCAGTCTCAGGACTGATCCCTGATGGACTCATCTTCTGACTGGCCTCTTTGTAAAGGTGGACTCCCCAGTTCTAATTTCTTGGGTCCTGTATGTGAGCCAGCTGGCTATCCATTGGGTGACATACAGTTTTAAACCTAAGCTCTTGAGTTATCAACAATGCCCAAGTGGGTATTATGTCAAATGCCTTGGCCATGTCAATGTAGGCAGTGTGAATGATTTTGCCATCATCAATTGCTTTGGTGACCTTGTTAAAAAAGTCCCCTAACATGAGTAGGCATGACCTACTTTTCAAAAAAAAAAAACAAATTGAGTTTCATCCAGTGTTGATAATTTCCATAATAATTCTTTCCATGGTCTTGCATGTCAGACTAGTGAAACTTATGAGTCTGTAGTTTCCAGGACCTGTAGATGGCTCACCTTTGTGCAGAGTGATGACGGTTGCTGCTCTCCATTTGTGAGGCATGGACTCTGTTTATAGGCTACAGTTAAATAGCAATTACAGAGGTCCTGATAGGTCATGCTTCATGCTATTTAGTAGACAAGTTGAGACATTCTCTGACCCCACTGATGGAGTTTTCTTGGCCTTTGAGAGAGCACGGGGGACCTGCTCCATAGTGATAGTAGGTGGAGTCATATGTGATGGTATTTCCTGAGAGGAGGTTGAGGGGAAGAGAGAGGTAAAATTAGAGCTGAATTTGTCTGCCAGTAGGTTTGCTATATCTTCTAGCTCAGTATAGGTGGCTCCATTAACAATGAGCTCTGCACACAATTGTGCATTGCCTTTCAGGTTATGGATATAGCTAAAGAATGCCTTGTTGTTCTTGTCCTGGGGGGCCACATTCACCTCATATTTGGCTTTGGCAGACTTTACTTGTCCTCTCAGTAGCTTAGTTTGATGAAAGTGCTTTGATCCTGCTGTGTGCTACATCTCCTAATTCTTTCCATGATTTTTTCCTTCTGTTATTATGATGTCATTCCACCAGGGAGGCTTGTTTCTTGAGTTAGTTCTGTACTTCTTTCTGGTGGATACAGTTACCACTGTGCAGCTATTAACATACTTGTATAGGGTTTCTTTGAACAGACAGCAGTGTTCTCAGGGTTTATGGGTGCTTGACATTTTGTAAGGTTATCACTTAATGATAGGGAGTTAGCCTTAGAGTAGTTCTTGAACAGTTCAGCATTTGCTGGGGTTCCAGGTTTTATTTTTACCTCAAAGGAGACCATTTTGATCTCTGACATTACCAGCAATGACATTACATTGGGGGTGTGCAGCACTCTCCCATATTAGTGAAGACCAGATCCAGTATGTTTGTATCCCTAGTCGGTATATTGACAAACTGGTCTCAGGAGTTTGCTTTTTACCAAATCCAGGAATCTCTGTAATTTTACTTTTGTTGTTATATACGATTACCAATTAATAATGGGTAATTAAAGCCGCATATGAATATGGTATTGGGTTACATGGTGAGTGTTTCCAATAAGGTTAGGTACATGTTATGAGTTTCCTGAGTCATAGTGGGGGGCATATAGCTGGATAGGGGAATGGAACACAAAACTGAAAGTATCTTGCTACCTTCTAGATTTTTCTCAAACAAAACAAAATGGAAATATAACTACTAGATACGTTCACCCATCAGTGACTCACATCCCACTGGTATCTTACAAAAGCTCCAACAAATCCTACACTAATATACCTCACAACAATGACTTACCTATACCTAATCTCTCTACTATTCTGAACCACACTTGCATATATGACTAACTATCAATCTAACATCTTCCCTAAGGTCAAACTACCCATATACCACTCACAACAGTGCTGTCCTTCTCATTTCATCAAAAATTCATCCGACCATTTTAGCTGCAAATATATAAAAACAACATGAAAACAATATACCACCTCCTTATAAACTAGTCCAAATCTAAATGGTATTTCCATCTCTATCACTCAGTCAATCATCTGAAACTCAGAGGAGACATCTATTCAAACCCAGGCCCTACTACTATGTAACAAACTGCATCAATATCCTCTCCAGCTCAGTTACAAAAAAATCTGATATAATACTACTTAATGTTAATATCTGAAGCATTTGCTATAAACTCCAAGAATTACAAGCATGCCTAGCATTTTATAACCCTGATATTTGCTGCAGTTACAGAAATCTGGCTAAGACCTCACACAAAAGGCAATGAAATTCTTCCTCCATGTTGTGACATTTTCAGACTTGATAGACCAAACAAACTAGGTGGAGGAGTAGCAATTATATACAAAAACTCCCTATTGCTTAGCATTTACCCACACCTTTACCCCCATTTAACAGTGCAGAATACCCTTCTAGCATATGTCAAAGTTAACTGAAAAGACGTATGCATCACCTAGCTTTACAACCCCCCCCCCCCCCCCAGGACAGAATAATGACAACAGAACAAGTTCTAAACTGGCCATATAATAATACACCCCATGAAACCATTATAATGGGTAACTTAACATAAACTGGGACCCTAAAGACACAAACACCCCATCAATGAATCTATCTGGTTTCTCACAAATAATAAAAATATATAACCAGGATATATAAACACACAAAGAATCTATTCTAGATTAGATTCTTAGAAACCAAGAAACATAAATTCATCTGATTGCCTTCTTGACAGTATCAGTGACAATCTACCAACTTATGCTGTCAGAAACCATTCCAACATACACAAACAGGTAGCCTACAAACAGGTGCACAATATAACATACTTTAATTCAAGTGACTTCATCCCAAAATCAAACTCTGCAACTGGAATATCCTAAAGACCATGTCACTAAACAATGCTGTGACCAGTTTCAATAATACTTTCCTTAACATCCTCAATAGCCTCCCACCACTCAGAACTAAGAATTAGGTCAAACTCTGCAGTTTGGTTAACAAAAAACACTAGGCAAATATTTCTTCAAAGAGACAAAGCATGGAAAATAAGGTCCAAAAACAATACCCAGTCCAACTACCAGCACTTTAAATACTTAAGAAATCTTGCAAAAAAGTTAATAAACACTGGCAAAACATCCTATGTCACCATCCTTCGGTTAACACACTAAAACAATTTCAGGCTATTTTGGTCCTCCATAAAAAAACTACTATACCCCGGCCAAACAATTACTCCCACACCAACAACCAGTAACAACCCAGACAATGTAGTAACCCAGTTCAACTCCCACTTTATAAACTCAATACTATCTCTTACTAAAAAAAAGTTCTCCCAACGTCCTCACTACCCCAGCCTCATCTAATAACAATACCATATCCTTCTCTTTTCACAAAGTCTCAAATAGCACTATAAAAATACCTACAAAAACTCAAACCAAAAACCTCAGCAGCAGACAACCTACCAACAGAGTACCTAAACTCACGTCTGAGGCTTTATCCTTCCCTGTTTCTATACTAGATCCATAATAGAAAACAATGTCCCAGCCATCTGGACGAAATCTTTCATAATTCAACTCCACAAAGATGGAAATTCAACTGACCTCTCCAGCTATTGGCTCATAGCTATACTACCACCACTATCAAAACTATTAGAAAGATATATCTACTCCCAGCTCTTCAAATATCTTACCCAAATTAATCATCTTTCCATGACCTAACATGACTTTCACCCCAGTCATAGCACAATTACTGACTCTTATTAGCGTTACCAATGCTTTTAACTACAATAGAAACAACTGCAACTAGTATCAGCACTCCTCCTGAAACTTTTAAAGGCGTTTGACATAGTTTCTAAGCAAAAACTTCATAAGTAAGCTCTCCTCCCTTGGCGTAAATAAATCATCTCTTACCTGGTTTCATAGCTATCTCGCAAACAGACAACAATTATTAAAATGGAAGGAAGAATTCTCCTCTTTCCTTCCAGTTACAGTTGGGAGTCCCACAATCATCAAAACTGGGTCCACTTCTGTTTACTGTACTTGTAAACAAACTTCATGCCAACACAAAAAAGCAAATATAGTTCAGTATGCAGATGATGCAACCTTCATCTACTCTGTACCAACACTACAAATAATCCAGGAAATCACTCAATCACCCAAGAGTCTTTCTCAGCTGTCGAATCTTGGTTAGGCACTGCAGACTTACTCCTAAATACAAAAATAAATAAATAAACAAACAAATTAATGGTCTTTATAACAAAACAGCCTAATACTCAAAAACACAATGTCCATGTTGTTTCATCTGACAATACAAAACTTGAAATCATAACAGAAGCCTAATTAATCATAGATGGCAAACTCAAATATGACCAACATATTCTCCAAACTATCAAAAATGGGCACAAAATAAACACAAGAAATGAAGTTCCATATACAGGGTAAATAAATATCTTATAGTATTCAAAAGAAAATCCATAGCAGCATGCATAACCTATCATCACGAATCTCAACAGTACCTTCAAGTCCTAACTTGATGCATAATATAATAAAATAGCGAGATTCACCACATACTCATCTCATAAAACCCACCACTGTACAGCCCTAGAAGAACTCCCACATCAGCTAACATACTCTCAGCACACTACTGCTCACAAACTCATCTACAAGCCAGATAGCTGCCCCTCTCTAAAAAGCATATTACAACCATACAGCAACCTCACTGAGACAGATACCTGGTGTCAAAGCCATGGCCTGAAACTCAATGCCAAAAAGTGTATTGTCATCCCGTTTGGTAAAAACTCTGTACCCATGAACTACCACATAGCTGGTAGTCTACTTGATGCCGAAAATGTGATAAGAGACCTTGGGACACAGGTGGACAGTAGTCTCTCCTTTGATAATCATATCACCACAGTGGTCAGGAAATCCTTCTACGTGGCTCATCTCATCACAAAAGGATTTTCATCCAGAAAAAAAGAGGTCATTGTTCCCCTCTACTCATCACTCATTAGACCCATTATAGAGTACAATGCCCCTTTTGGTATGTACCTCACAAGACATCTACAACAACTGGAAAGACCACAGAAATACCTCACAAAGAGGATTACTGGCCTCAAACAGATGCCCTATGCAGACTGTCTCAAAAAACTACAGCTTTACTCCATCGCATATCGCCTACTCAGGGGCAATCTCTGCCTAATATACAAAGCTATGTCAAACCCAGAGCTGTTGGACATGCTCCACTTAAAGAAATCCCAATCCCTCCGAGCTACATGCTCTAGGGACCTTAACCTTGTCACCACAATAAACAGAACATGCTGGAGGGATAGATTCCTGTCCTAGAGACTTCCCATACTCTGGAACAGACTACCTATCCATGTCAAACAGAGCACCTCATTAGCACTCTTCAAGAAAAATCTTGATGATTGGATGGGAAATTCACCCCGGGGATCACTTCTGTGACTCTGCTCGACAGGGGCATAGGAAAATAATTTTCTTGGGTGGCGAAAGCCAGGGTACATTTTTTGGCTAGGCTTGTATGGGCCCTAGGGCCGATAACCTAGTGCCTACCTATGAACCTATGAACCTATTATGTTCTAATAATAAATCTTTCCACCTTTAAGTAACTCAAAAAAACTTTGCTGGAAACTCATTCTGTTTTTGTTTCCCAAAACTGTGGAACTCCATCTCACTAGAGGTAAAGCTTGCTGACAACAACACATGCTTTAAAAGTCTGTTAAACCACCATCTGTAAGGCACTTGGCTCTGCCTTTGCTCTACACCCTGATAATTTCTGATCTTGAAGAAAATACATGCTGCAATACCTCTGACAAAACAATAGATGCTCTCTGTACTAAATTCCCATATGGTGATTATTACACTTTCCCTTCTATCTACTACTGTAAACATTTAACTGATTATATTTCTAAACTACCTACTCCTATGTAATCCTTGTTCTCCCTCATTGTATCACTACTTACTGTTTTTAAATCAAAATATCAGTCTTTGTCTACCCTTGCTTTTCTTTGTATTTCTGTCTGCTACAATGTTATGCAAATGTACAGCCTGTGTCTCCTTTTTTCTTGTTTCCTATAGTCACAAATTGTATGGTGAAATGTTAGCATTAATCATCTGTTACAGCTAATTATTTATTCAATGATGTACATGTAACCAGGATGAAAATATTATATACAGTGTGAAAAATGAAAATATACTGTATATTGTCTATGTATGTAAATACTGGAGCTTTTCTCTCTGGGCCTCTGCTGAAAAATGATATCTATCCAAGTCAGACTTTCCCCGGTCAAAAAAGATAAATAAATAAATAAACAGAGTACAGAAAAAATAGTTGCAATGGCAGCAAATGGGGCAAAGCTGAGAAATGAGAGAAGGGAAAATAGTGGAAGAGGGTAACAGCTTCAAGTATCTGGGAGAGCTGGTTGAAGAGAAGAAAAGTCTAAAAGAGGAGGTCAAAGCTAAAATCAGAGGGGCTGCAGCCAACTGGCACAGAGTGTCAGGTGCAGTGCATGTTAGAAGAGCACCAAAGAAGTTGAAAAGTAAGGTGTACGAAATGGTGATGCAATCAGTACTACTGTAGAGTTCAGAAAACTGGGCAGTAAAGCTTGAGCAGTTGATGAAGCTAGAGGTGATGGAGATGAAGTGCCTGAGATGGGTGGTAGGAAGCCCACTGTGAGACAGATGAAGAAATGAGAACATTAGAGCAGAAAGCAAAACAGATCCAATTGTAGAGAAATGTGAAGTGAAGAAATTACAATAGTTTCAGCACATGTAAATAAAAGCTGAAGACACTCTGGTGAAGAAGGTTTGAGACACAGTAAGAAAACAAAAGGAAACAAGGGCATCCAGCAAAGAGACAAATAGAATCTGAGAAATGACATGTGACAGTTATTCGTGACTGTCGAAGAAACTTGGAGAGTGGCATTAAATCAAGACAGCTGGTAACAGATGACACAAAACCCCAACCCCATGTAAAGAATGGGAAAAAGTAGGTTGAAGATGATTTACTCACTGGAAAAATTGTGCTATACAATACGTCAGCACCAGTTAAACTATATGAGAAATATTTTAAAGAAATCGTACACATTTTGATAAAAGAAAAAATATAAAAGGTGGTAAAACAAATTGGAGAAACTGTTTAAAAAGTCAATGTAATAAAGTAAAAATATAATAAAAAGACATAGAAATACATTCCATTCTGTATGTTGCATATCACAGCAGGTCTATAAATGTAAATTAAATCATAACAAGTATTTTGAATACTTTTCTCATCTTGTTAGTAATATTTTACCAACTATTTGTCTGTTTATGAAATTGGCTTTTGTATCCACATGCATATCATATCTCCTTACTGTTTCTCACCTCTGTTTCTCTATGATATATAAATGAGTGTCTGAATCCTACACAATGAATTTCATGGCATACAGAAACTGTAGGCATTGATCCAAACATACAAATAAAATAAGCATTTTGTGCAAGGGGGTGAGCCCATTTACCCCCCCCCCCCAATACCTTATTTCATATCTGTATTAACTGAATGGTGTAAAACTGGCATTCAGGGAAATCCTCCATTATCCAATGCAAAGCAGGTTTGCAAAAATTAGAGATTGCACATGGGCAGTATAAAACAACTGTGCATTCCCATTTGTATAACAGTATGATCGTTTGCAATGTATGCCATGAAACACCCCAATAGTTAGCCGTGAATCCCTTGCAAATATC